>NC_053023.1:318218692-318460256 GCF_003073215.2 Triticum urartu | reverse complement strand
GAATTCTATGGCTAAGTGAGAGTGTTCACGCATTATAGTCCGATTGCCTTGTTCGTTGGGCTGAGCGCCTCCCTCGAAGAACCCAAAAATGGGAAAAAGAGCGCCCAGGTTTATCCCCGAACACCCCAGCACTAGCGGCACGGGGGCAGAAGCCGACGACTCGCCATCTCTCAGTATTGATAAACAGCCGCATAGAAGGTAATATTTTAAATTCCAACAGCATTGCTTAGCGCATATGAACAAGTTTTCAGCGCACAGGATAACACGAGCGAGTTTTACTCAAAAAATACATCCTTGGTACATTCATCCGCCACAAGGCAGGCACCCTTCAGAACATCCTTGTAATAATTCTTAGGCTTGCGATGCTCCTTCCCCGGCGGTGGCCCGTCCTTCACAAGCTTCTCAGCATCCAGCTTGCCCCAGTGCACCTTATCACGGGCAAGGGCCCTATGGGCACCTTCAATGCAGACGGAGCGCTTGATGTCTTCGAGCCTTGGACATGCCCCCACCAGCCGCCGCACCAGCCCGAAATAGCTCCCAGGCATAGCCTCTCCAGGCCACAGCCGAACTACGAGGCCGTTCATGGACTGTTCGGCCGCCTTGTGGAGCTGGACCAGTTGCTTCAGCTGGTCGCTCAGGGGCACGGGGTGTCCGGCCTCAGCATACTAAGACCAGAACACCTTGTCTGTCGAGCAGCCCTCCTCGGCCCGATAGAATGCGGCGGCATCGGACACACTCCAGGGAAGATCTGCGAACGCTCCTAGAGAGCTCTAGATTTGGGTAAGTAACAAGTAACTCACGTTTATATATTTTCTTTGCATGAAGAATGCCTTACCCGCCGCTATCTTCTTCACCTCATCCAACTCCTGGAGGGTCTTCTGGGATTCGGTCTTGGCAGATTTGGCATTTTCAATAGCCGCCGCGAGCTCAGACGCTTGCGTCTTTGAGTCAAGCTCCAAACTCTCATGTTTTTCCATGAGAACCTGGAGCTCTTGCCGCACCTTGCCAACCTCGGCCTCATACTTCTCCCACTCGGTGCGCTCCGTGGAGCAGCGCTTGCTTAAGGGTTGCCACCTCAGACATGGCCCCTACAATAGCCACGTTAATCCTGTCATTTTTTGCAATTGCACCTTTTTTATATATATTCAAACAAGGTATTTCTTACCTTCCTTCTCCTCGAGCTGCTTCTTGGCACGCTCGAGCTCTTGCTCGGACTTCTCGAGGCTCTGCTTCAGCGTGTCCACTTCCGCGGTCAGTGCAGCAGGCGCCAGCAGAGAAGCCTGCATACGCATATTGACTACTTTGATTAGACTCCTGCGAATTCTTTGATCCTCTATTCGGCTTTTCTTCCCGAATGCCCAGCAGAGCATCAGGGGCTACTGTCTATGCGGTAATATTATTTACACATAATTTACTTACCTCAAAGCCTGTCAAAAGGCTAGTACAAGCTTCAGTCAGTCCGCTCTTGGCGGACTGAACCTTGTGGACCACCACACTCATAATAGTGCGGTGCTCCTCGTCGATGGAGGCGCCTTGGAGCACCTCCAACATATTGTCTGGCGCCTCTGGTTGGACGGGGGCCACCGACACGATGAACTTGCTCCTCTTGGAAGGAGGTCCCCCGCCGGACTCCGGAACCTTTGAAGGTTCCGGAACGGTGTCCGTCCTAGAACCGGACTTGGAGCCCTGGGGGGTTTCATCCCCTTTACTCCTGGAGTCCGGGAGGTCGCCTTGCGGCGCCTCTAGGACCACCTCCTCCCTGCTTGGAACCTATTGAGACAACACTTCGGTGTCGTCCGCAGGGCGGGGGGAGGAAGCCGTCAGAAGCGAGTTCACATCCGACGAGTCTAGTGAGCCGCTCGACGACGCGTCGAGCCGGTCCTTGGGTGGGCTGCATAAACATATTCGACATAAGGGAAAGCTGTGCAATAAACGAATACGATGAATTACTCTGGTATCCGGATACTCACGATTTTGCCAGGGGCTTGGCCCTGGGCTGCCACTCCCCTCCGCCGTAGTCCGGAGGAAGGGTTTTCCCCTTCTTGGACCCTCCGGCCTCCCCAGAGAGGGCGGCCTTCCTTTTCTTCTCTCCTCCCGCTGGAGGGGGAGAGGTTTCTTCTTCTTCCTCCTCGTCTTCACGAGGGGAATGGGCTTCGGAACCGTCCGGTGATGAATCCGACACCTCCTGGCGCCGGGCACTCTTTCGAGTCCCCGTGGCCCTTTTTGCGGCCTTCTTCTCCGGCACCACATAGGGTGCCGGAACCATGAGCTTCGCCAAGCGAGCGTCCGCTGGGCCTTCGGGCAAAGGAGCCGGACAGTTGATCTGTCCGGACGTCACCTGCCAATCCTGTCAAAGGTAAGGGAGCTTAGATCCCGCATGGAGTTAAACTATGAAAACGGATACCCTATAAAAGGACAAAAACAGCTTACCGTGAGAGCATGACGCTGCGCACTGAATCCGCGATCCTCGGTAGCGGATGCGGGAGCCTCGGCGCCCTTGAAAAGCATCCTCCAGGCATCTTCATACGTCATGTCGAAGAGCCTGTTCAGAGTTCGGTGATGCGTCGGGTCGAACTCCCACATGTTGAAGGCCCGTTGTTGACACGGGAGGATCAGGCGGATGAGCATAACCTAGACTACGTTGACAAGCTTGAGCTTCTTGTCTGCCAGGGTTTGGATGCATGTTTGGAGTCCGGTCAGCTCTCCTTTTTTACCCCAAGACAGGCCCGTCTCCTTCCAGGAGGTGAGCCGCGTAGGGGGACCAGATCGAAACTCAGGGGGTGCGACCCATTCGGCGCCACGCGGCTTGGTGATGTAAAACCACCATGACTGCCACCCCTTTAGGGTCTCCACAAAGGAGCCCTCGAGCCACAGGACGTTGGCCGTCTTGCCCACCATGGCACCTCCGCACTCCGCCTGGCTGCCGCGCACCACCTTCGGCTTGACGTTGAAAGTCTTGAGCCATAGGAAGAAATGGGGGCGGATGCGGAGGAAAGACTCGCACACGACGATAGACGCCGAGATGTTGAGGACGAAGTTCGGGGCCAGATCGTGGAAATCCAGGCCGTAGTAGAACCTGAGCCCCCGGACAAATGGATGCAGAGGGAAGCCCAGTCCGCGGAGGAAATGGGGGAGGAATACCACCCTCTCATGGGGCCTAGGGGTGGGGATGAGCTGCCCCTTTTCGGGAAGCTGGTGCGCGATGTCATTAGATAGGTATCCGGCCTTCCTCAGCTTTTTTATGTGTCCCTCCGTGACGGAGGAGACCATCCACTTGCCTCCCGCTCCGGACATGACTGGAGAAGGTTGAGGTGGGAGTGCGGACTTGGGCGCTGGAGCTCGAGTGCGCAAGAATGGATAGACAAAGGAGGAAGAAGGCGTGGGTGAAAAGGTGGATCCTTATCCCCTTATATGGGTGGATGCATTTACATGTCCCCACCAGCTTGGTAAAACTCGCTTATCTCCAAGCGTCGTAATTAGAGGCGCGGTTGGGTTACCCACGCCCGTATTGATGAGAATCCCGGAATAAGGGCACAGGATCTCTGCTTTGACAAGACGTGCCGAGGAAACCGCCTCGCATGACGCACTGAGGTGGGATAATGAAACGACTCGGATAAAGGCTTGGCCGTGGTGTGTCACACTACGGGATACGTCAGCAGATTAGATTTGTGTAAATATTATTCTCTCTATGGCAATATGTGGAAAACTTGTTTTGCAGAGCCGGACACTATCTTTGTGTTTAAAATCTTCTATGAAGTACTTGGAGGAGGAACCCGCCTTGCAATGCTGAAGACAATCTGCGCGCCAGACTCGTCGTCATTGAAGCCTGGTTCAGGGGCTACTGATGGAGTCCTGGATTAGGGGGCTACCAGATGGCCGGACTATACCTACAGCCGGACTCCTGGATTATGAAGATACAAGATTGAAGACTTCGTCCCGTGTCCGGAAGGGACTTTCCTTGGCGTGGAAGGCAAGCTTCACGATACGGATATTCAGATCTCCTACCATTGTAATCGACTTTGTGTAACCCTAACCCTCTCCGGTGTCTATATAAACCGGGGGGTTTTAGTCCGTAGGACGACATACACATCAACAATCATTCCATAGGCTAGCTTCTAGGGTTTAGCCTCTCTGATCTCGTGGTAGATCTACTCTTGTACTACCCATATCATCAATATTAATCAAGCAGGACGTAGGGTTTTACCTCCATCGAGAGGGCCCGAACCTGGGTAAAACTTCGTGTCCCTTGCCTCCTGTTACCATCCGGCCTAGACGCACAGTTCAGGACCCCCTACCCGAGATTCACCTGAGGGGGAAACTTCTTCTGTCCCCCTGTATTTGGTTGCTGGGGCTCTTCGTCATCATCCTCGCTTTGCGATCCCTTTTCCCTGTTCTCGGCGTTTAATTTGCCGGCATGTTTAAAAACCCAGCAATCTCTATTTGTATGATTGGGTGGTTTGTCTGGGGTGCCATGAATCTGGCACGGACGATCAAGTATGCGGTCCAAGCTGGATGGGCCTGAATTGTTCTTTTGGAACGGCTTCTTCCGCTGACCGGACTTAGAGCCACTGAATTCGGCATTGACTGTCATGTCCTCGGTGTTGTCATTGTTGTTTCGACGCTTGTATCTGTTGCGTCGAGACTTGTCTTTGTTATTTTTAACTTCAGGGGCGCCGGCTTCACTTGCATTGTTTTTGCTACGGGCCAACCAACTGTCCTCGCCCGCAAAAAAGCGGGGCATGAGTGCCGTAAGGGCCACCATGGATTTTGGCTTTTCTTGGCCGAGGTGGCGAGCGAGCCATTTGTCGCAGATAGGCTGCTAGGGCTTCGACATCTGGACAATCGACGATTTGGTTCTTTTTAGTTAAGAACCTAGTCCAGAATTTCCTGGCGAGCTCTCCAGGTTGTTGAACTATGTGGCTTAAGTCATCGACGTCTGGTAGCCAGACATATGTACCTTGGAAGTTGTCGAGGAAGGCTTCTTCCAAGTCCTCCCAGCTACAGATAGAATTTTCACGCAGGCTGTTTAACCAGTGCTGTCTGACCCCTTGAGTTTTAAAGGGAGGTATTTGATGGCGTGGAGGTCATCACCACGAGCCATATGAATGTGGAGAATGAAGTCTTCGATCCACACCGCGGGGTCCGTGGTTCCATCGTATGATTCTATATTCACGGGTTTAAACCCTTCTGGGAATTCATGATCCATGACCTCATCAGTGAAGCAATGAGGGTGTGCGGCGCCTCTATATCGGGCCGTATCGCGACGTAGCTCTGATGGAGTCCGTCTGCGGTTTTCAGCCCGTGCATGACTAAGTTTGTCACGTCCGAATAGGTGGCCGTCGTCGCGTGTCGAGGCACATCCTCGAGATCCGTAGATTGATCTAGTATGTCCTACTTTATTGTTCAGGTTTTGCCGGATGTCATATGTATGGCCGTGGGCTAATTTACCCCTACCTGTGCGATGAGGCGGGGTGGGCTGGTGTTCGGCGTGAGTTGCCGTTTTCTCCGGACCACGTGGTGGTCGGTCAGCAGCATTGTACGATGGTGGTATGTATTCCAGCGCCTCCTCATCAAACTGAGGTAGCAATTTGCGCTTTGGTAGCTTTTGGTTGGGCGCTTGAGGCCGTATTCTTCGGCTGCTAGGACGTCGGTCCATTTATCATTGAGCAAATCTTGATCAGCTTGAAGCTACTGCTTCTTCTTTTTCAGGCTCCTTGCAGTGGCTATTAGCTGGCGCTTGAAGCGCTCCTGCCCAAGAGGTTCCTCAGGCATGATGAAATAGTCGGTGCCAAGGCTCACCTCATCCTCGGAGAGGGGAAGATAACTTCCATCCTCTGAGTCTTCATGCGTGGCCTGTTTACCAAGGCTAACCTGCCCATCTTCCCGTTCATCTTGTTCATTAGTTGTTTCAACGGGGTCTTCGTTGTCTTCGGCACCTTCTCGAGTGTTATCTTCTCATGTGCCGCTGTTGCTATCTTTACTGCAGTGTGACTTAGAGCGGCGCCGCTGACGCCGGCGCTTGGATTGTATTTCAAAAGGTATATCCTCGACTGGATCTTCCTTGTCATCGCCGCTGTTCTCCTTTGGTGCATCCACCATGTATACATCATACGAAGAAGTGGCTGTCCAGCGTCCGGTGAATGGCGGGTTCTGGGCCTCTTCTTCTCCGGCATCTTCGTCCATACTGTTGATGCCCTCAGAGTTGTAATCATGTGTATCTATTAAATCCTCGACCATGGCTATGAAGTGGGTGGCGGGTGGGGAGCAAAATTCTCCATCGTCAGCCCCTAGTTCGAACCGGATATAGTTCAGTTTTGATTCCTCCGTCAAGGCAGGTTCTTTAATGAGTTTAGCATGTTGCCCAAAGGTGAGTGCTAGAAGATGTCTGTGGCGCTGAATTCGAAGATCGATAAACGATCAAGTTCGGCGTCCGCGGGCTCACATGGTTTGGAACTTACGGCCGGAAACGAGTCCGGAGTTCCGGTGGCACAGGTATCGTGTGAGATCAAGTCTATGTGCGGCTCCAATGCCACAGAATCTCTGGCCTCCGCGGTGGGGTCGATCCTCCCGTCCTTGGATGGCGAAATCTAGTCTGGATCTAAGGTTAGAGCGGTTATGGGAGCTGTGTCCTGGATGTGGTCCGATGACAGATTTAGGTCATGTCCCTCGAGGTGACCAGGAGTGGTAGTCGTGGTCTCGAATCTGGCGAAGATCAAGTCTCCACGGATGTCTGCAACGTAGTTCAAGCTCCCCAATCTGACCTGATGGCCAGGGGTGTAGCTTTCGATCTGCTCCAGATGGCCAAGCGAGTTGGCCCGCAGAGCAAGGCCGCCGAACATGAAGATCTGTCCGGGGAGGAAAACTCCCCCTTGGGCATCATCGTTGTAGATGGTTGAAGGAACCATCGAACCTCTTGATGACAGCACAGTGGAACTCTCAATGAAAGCACCAATGTCGGTGTCAAAACCAGCGGATCTCGGGTAGGGGGTCCTGAAATGTGCGTCTAAGGTCGGTGGTAACAGGATACAGGGGACACAATGTTTTACCCAGGTTCGGTCCCTCTCTATGTAGGTAATACCCTATGTCCTGCTTGATTGATCTTGATGAATATTAGTATTACAAGAGTTAATCTACCACGAGATCATAACGGCTAAACCCTAGAGGTCTAGCGTGTATGGTTATGATAGTGTCTCTCCCTCCGGACTAAGTCCTCCGGTTTATATAGACATCGGGAGGATCTAGGGTTACAGAAGGTTGCTTACAAAGAAAGGAATCTACATATTTAGTCGCCAAGCTTGCCTTCGACACCAAGGAGAGTACCATCCGGACATGGGTGCGATCTCCGGTCTTCGTATCTTCACAGCCCATCAGTTAGGCCCATGGCTAACAGGCCGGACGCCCGAAGACCCCTTAGTCCAAGACTCCCTCAGCAGGTAGTCGCCTGGTTGTTCCACCGGTCATAGGCGGGCGTCTTAGTCGCACTCGATGGTGATGTGCGTCCGGCTGCGACTAGCACCCGGCTCCTTGTCCCGTCGTCCGCGGTCGCCGCTAGTCGGCGTTCGGGACGTCATGCCATGCTCCTGGCGGGGTGGCGGGTCATTTTGCGCCGATTGAGTTCCTCAACGCGGCAGCCGGCTTCTTGCTGCTCGGCAGCGGCATCAATGAGCTGTTGGATGGGCTCCGTCATGTGGCGATGCTCGTCACCCTCGAGGTTGTCCAGCTCGTCTGTTGCCGCTTGGGCAGCTCGTATGTTGTCTCTGGGCATGGCGTAGACGGGGCGATCAGCCCCGAACATGCTAGCAACGGCCGCGTCGCGCTGCCGGACCTAGACGATGCGGCTGCGTCTGCTAGGAGTCGGCGTGCCGCCAACTGTGCTGTCCATTTCGCGCTGGTAAGCCTCTGAAAGGCGTCTCATGCTGGCTAGCTTCTTGGCGCTCTCGACAAGCTAGATGCGGCAGCCTTCCGGCATCTCGGTGTCAGCATCTTCTGCGATGGGTGCAGACAGGTCGTGAAGTGCTTCCTCGATCGGGTCTCGGGCACCGTTACCGAGAACTCCATTGTGGCTGATGACGAGCACCTCTATGATGGTGCTGCCGCCGCTGTCGGCGCGGGGGACAGGATCATCAATAACCACCACGTTGGTAGGGAACGCGTCGAGCGATGCCGTGTCGGAGTCGACGAGCATCGGGTCAGTGGAGCCAACCGACTCCAAGTCAACGGCCGGCTCGTCGGCGACGTGGAGCCGGTCGAGGAAGCTGACGAGGCGGCTCCCGGTGCCGTCAGCGCCTGCGTCGGATGCAGGCCCATCGGAGAGGCGGATCTCGCCAACAAGGTCAGCGAGGCAGCTTGCCGCGCAGGCGACCTCCACCACAAGCAACGCGTCGGCGCAAACGCCATCCGGCGTGCCTGGCTGGCTGCGCTCGGCAGGGAGGAAGAGGGTTCCTGTCCAGAACAGATCTCTGGACGACGGTGCACCTTGCCCCACGGTGGGCGCCAAATGTCGTGGGGTTGGGTGCGACATATGCCAAAGGATGGCTTATCATGGTGGGAGCTAGTAGAACGTTGCTGGTGCCCGGAAGCAGGATGAGGCGTAGACACGAACGCTGGCGTACTTTACCCTGGTTCAGGGCTCTCATGGGAGATAATACCCCTAGTCCTGCTCTGCGGGGTCTCCGCATGATCACTAAGGCACTAGTGAGTACGTTGGTGCACCTCGAGCTGTATGCTAGAGGTAGGAGAAAGTAGGGCCAGTTCTCTCCTCTCTCTGAATGTGTCTAGGTCTAACAGGTTGGGAACCCTTTGCATGGGTGCTCTGGGGGCTTATATAGGGCTACCCCCAGGGATACAATGGTAATCCAGCCGGGTGTAGGACTCCATTGTCAGTGTCTCTGGTCGCCGGCTTCTCCGCCGGCTGTGGGGGCCCGCCACCTGGTGGGCCCCGCAGATCGGTCTAGTATGGGGCCGACGGGCCACTCCCGCCCCTCGCGGGTTCTGCCGGCTGCTTGTTACTGTTATCGTAATGCTAATGACGCACGCTTGGTTGGGGAGGCGTGGCTACAGTCCCACCGTCTGGTGGGAGATCACTGTAGCCACTCCATGTCTCATCTGGTTAATGCTGCATGGACTCCGAGGGAGGAGTGGGCCGTCTTCTAGAGGCTAGCCTCCCTCGGGTCTGACTGGTCAGGCTCCGCCATCTTCTGGGTTCTCGCTGCCTGGTAGGGCCCGCCGCCTGCAGGCTGTACCTACAGGCCATCGTGGGAGCAGGGCTCCGCCTGACAGGGGTGACGTCAAGGGTGGAGTGGAAACAGTGCCGTGCCGTGCGGAGATCTCCGCCTGTATGGGGCACTGTGGTCGCGCCGTGCCCTGGATATGGGGATGATGGGCTACACTGTAGCCACATCCTATTTTGTCTTCTTAATGGGGGCAGACTTTGTGGGCTTCGTGGGCCGCCTAATAGGAGCTGGCCTCTCTAGAGGCCGCCTGCTAGGAGTTGGCCCGTCTTGGGGCCGTCTTCAGGTGCGTGGCCGTGTTCTAGCAGCCAGCCGCTTGATCCAGCCAGCCACCAGAAGGCGGTGCTCCATCCTGGGCGTTTGAGGGGCGTATCCGGCCCCGATTTCTTGAAATGCTTGGGGACTCGGGTTAGGCTACCCATGGCCCATTACTCTGACGCATCGTGGAGAGAATAGTGAGAGAGCGAACCACCAAAAAGAGAGTGAGCTCCACAAGCCCAACTCGAGTGCCTCCATGATGAGCGACAAGAAGAACTTAGTTCTCTTTGCCACCAAAAGTGAGATAAGAGGAGTGTGTGATAACCCATCTAGTGTCCTACTCTATGTCCTTTTGTGCAAGGACGATGCACCAAAAGCTAACACCTCTCACGCTCTACCTTTAGTGTTGTCTTCTCTTTTGCAGGAATTTCAAGATGTTTTCCCCGACGAGCTACCTCCGGGACTACCTCCACTACGAGGCATCGAGCACCGCATCGACCTCATCCCCAGAGCACCTCTTTCAAACAAAGCTCCCTACCGCGTCAACACCGAAGAAACCAAAGAAATACAAAGGCAAGTAAATCATCTCATAGACCATGGACATGTGCGTGAAAGTTTGAGTCCTTGTGCCGTTCCGGCCATTCTTGTGCCAAAACGAGACGGTAGCTTTCGCATGTGCTCCGATTGTAGACCTATTAATGCTATCACCGTTCACTATAGGTATCCCATTCCACGCCTTGATGATATGCTTAATGAACTTAGTGGTGCCACTATCTTTTAAAATTTTTATCTTAAAAGTGGTTACTATCAAATCCACATAGAAGATGGTGATGAATGGAAAACCGCTTTCAAAACAAAGTTTGGCTTGTATGAGTGGTTAGTCATGCCTATGGGTCTATCGGAAGCACCAGGTACTTTTATGCGTCTTATGAATCATGTCTTTTGCCCTTACATTGGTGAGTTTGTTGTGGTATACTTCTCTGATATACTTGTTTATAGCAAATCTCTTAAAGATCATGTCACCCATGTTCGAACAGTTTTGCTAACTCCTCTAAAAGAGCATCTCTATGCTAACATGGACAAGTCCCTTTTTGGCGTTGATAAGCTCTTTTTCTTGGGTTTTGATGTTTCCTCTAAGGGTGTTCATGTTGATGACTCTAAGATCAATGCTATTAAAACTTGGCCCCAACCAACCAATTTGCAACAAGTGCGTAGTTTCCTTGGTCTAGCCAGTTTCTATCGTAGATTTGTGAAGGACTTTAGCACCATTGCTTCACCTTTGCATGCTTTGAGCCAAAAATGTGCCTTTGTTTGGCGACCATCCCAAGATACCGCTTTCAATGAGCTGAAGAATTTGCTTACTCATGCTCCCATGCTTGCATTACCCAACTTTGACAAGCCCTTTGAGATTCATTGTGATTCTAGTGGTAATGGCATAGGAGGTGTGTTAACGCAAGAGAAGCGCCCCATAGCTTACTTTAGTGAGAAACTTTCCGGAGCGCAACTCAATTACCCCATCTATGACAAAGAGTTATATGCTTTAGTGCGAGTTTTGCATGAATCGGAACACTATCTTCGCCCTCATGAATTCATCATTCATACCGATGATGAAACGCTCAAATATGTTAAGGGTCAAACCAAGTTGAACAAGCGTCATGCTAAATGGAGTGAATTCACTGAGTCTTTTCCTTATGTCATCAAGTACATCAAAGGTAAGGAAAATGTTGTGGCAGGTGATCTTTCCCGCATATGCATGCTTGTTACTCAACTTGAATTGGATGTCATTGGCTTTGAGCACATAAAAGACTTGTATGAGCATGATCCTACTTTTTCTATTCCTTATGCCAAATGTTTGACGCATACCTCTTGGGAACGCTATTACATCAAAGATGGATATCTTATGAGAGCTAACAAGCTTTTCATCCCTGAGACTTCTCTTCGATTGTTGCTTTTGCAGGAATCTCATGGAGGAGGACTAATGGGACATTTTGGACGCGACAAGACTTTTTCTACGCTCTCCAAGAATTACTATTGGCCCAAGATGTTTCGCGACGCCAACCGCTTCACCAACCGATGCTCTACATGTCGCAAAGCTAAGTCTAACGCTCAATCCCGTGGCCTTTACATGCCTCTCCCTATTCCATATCAACCATGGGAAGAATTTAGCATGGATTTTGTACTTGGATTGCCTAGGACTAGAAATGGAAATGATTCGGTATTTGTCTTTGTGGACTGTTTCTCTAAGATGGCACATTTCATTCCTTGCAACAAGATGGATGATGCTTCACATGTTGCCAATCTCTTTTGTAGGGAAATATTGCGTCCACATGGAGTGCCACAGACGATCATCTCGGACCGCAACGTCAAGTTCCTAAGCTACTTTTGGTAGACCCTATGCAACAAGCTCGGAATCAAGCTACTCTTCTCCATGGCGTATCATCCTTAAACCGACGGTCAAACGGAGGTGACCAACTGCACACTGTCTGCTCTACTTCGCGTGCTCATCAAGAAGAACATCAAGGAGTGGGAGGAGTGTCTACCTATCGCCGATTTCGCCTACAACCGCGCAAGACACTCAACAACCGGCAAGTCACCCTTCGAGGTCGTCTACGGATTCAACCGATTGTCCCCATTGGCCATTCTTCCTCTACCACTACAAGAGTGCATCAATATGGACGCAAGTGCACATGTGAACCATCTCAAGAAGGTGCATGAAGATACAAGGCACACCATCGAGTGCCAAGTACAACGACTTGCGACCAAGCTCAACATCAACAAACAACCCATGGTATTCAGCATTGGTGATCTTGTGTGGCTACACCTTCGCAAAGACCACTTACCCACCGAACGCAAGTCCAAGCTTCTACCTCGAGAGGATGGACCCTTCAAGGTGCTCACACGCTAGAACAACAACGCTTACAAGATCAACCTCCCGCGTGACAAGTACAACGTGAGCGACATCTTCAATGTCAAGGACCTCTCTCCCTACCATGGTGATGAAGAATTTGATCTGAGGTCGAATCTTCCCCAAGGGAGGGGAGATGATTTGGAGCATCCCAAGGTCGTCCCCATGGACCTACCATCGTCTCACCAAGTGCCTAGCGGACCCATGACACGAGCACGTGCAAGAGCTCTCGAAACCGAGGTGAACTCACTCCTCTCCGAACTACCACTTTCTATGCATGAGACCTGGCTACTACCTCAAGCAGAAACCCTATGTGTGATCAGGAACTTGGAGGAAAGCCACGGACAAGACGGTGAGGACGCCAAGCTCAATAGATGAGCAGAAGGGCAGCTCGAAGCTCCCAAGCTCCGGACGACCGGCGAATCTCGGACGTTTGACGATCTCCAGGCACCGGACGTCCGACCTTCTCCGAACGACCGACACACCCACACCTGAGCCAAAACTACGGATTTCCGAAGCCCTCCGGACGACCGACGCCCCGGACGACCGGTAACTCCCGGACGTCCGACGCCTGTGTGCTTTTTGTGTGTTGGGCCACAGCCCATGTACCCTTTCGCCCACCTATACTATATATACTCTTCTCCTACCTACGTTTTAGGGTTAGCATCGGATCTACTCCATGAGAGAAACCGCGGCCCCTCTTAGGAGAATATCCCTTTGGATTCAAGACCTCCTTGCGGAGAAGACATCAAGACCTCCTCACGGAGAAGATCGTGCTACTTGAATCGTCCTTAGTTGACCGTTGATCATGTGATCTCTTATGTACTCGGGGATCTAGCATATGTGTGACTATATCTTGTTGGTTTAGTGTTTCTCTCATGTTTCCCCTTGTGTTTCCCCTCGTGTTCTTCGTGTTCATCACGGGATCGGCTCCTTTCATGAAAGATCGGCCCCTAAGGTTCCTACCCTACATCAATTTTCCCGGCAATCAACAGGATCACCCGCTTGAAAGCTATCGGGCTAACCATCGAGCATGTGGGGGCCGATTTTCTCCTTCGCTGCATCTCGCCACTACAGAAGAGGGACAGACCCGCTGGCTATATGGCGATGCTGGGGATAGGATGAGATTGCTCCTAGGTTTGGCCAATAACCTGTTGGTTTATGGCCATGCCTGGTTGTGTGATCAACTGTTTGGCCGGTTCGAGTTATTCAAGCTGTCGGGGAGTGTCATCCCCCTTAATATTAATTCTGCCCGGGACCAAATCTTGAAGTGGATGCCGGATTGCAATGATCATTGGGTGGCAACTGATTGATACGTCTCCATCTTATCTACTTTTCCAAACTCTTTTGCCCTTGTTTTGGACTCTAATTTACATGATTTCGATGGAAGTAACCCGGACTGACGTTGTTTTCAGCAGAATTGTCATGGTGTTATTTTTGTGCAGAAATAAAAGTTCTCAGAATGACCTGAAACTTCACGGAGATCAGTTTTGGAATAAATAAAAAATATTAGCGAAAGAATCAACCAAAGAGGGACCACACCATGGTCACAAGGGTGGAGGGAGAGGCCACCCCCTGAGGCGCGCCATCTATCCTTGTGGGCCCCCTAGACCTCGACCAACCTCAACTCCAACTCCATATATTCATGTTCGAGGAGAAAAAAAATCAGAGAGAAAGATTCATCGCGTTTTACGGTACAAAGCCTCCGCCAAGCCCTGTTCTTCCTCGGGAGGGCAGATCTGGAGTCCGCTTTGGGCTCCGGAGAGGGGGAATCATCGCCATCGTCATCATCAACCATCCTCCGTCACTAATTTCATGATGCTCACTTCTGTGCGTGAGTAATTCCATTGTAGGCTTGCTGGACGGTGATGGGTGATATGTCTCCAACGTATCTATAATTTTTTTGTTCCGTGTTGTTATATTATCATTCTTTGATGTTTTACAATCATTTTATAGAAACTTTATATCATTTTTGGGACTAACCTATTAACATAGTTCCCAGTGCTAGTTGTTGTTTTTGCTTGTTTTTTACATCGCAGAAAATCAATATCAAATGGAGTCCAAACACAGCAGAACTTTTTGGAGATTTTTTTGAACCAGAAGGCATCCAATGGGCCGAAGAAGTAACAGAGAGTGCCCTAAGGGGGGCACAACCCACCTGGGCGCGCCTGGAGGCCCAGGCGTGCCCTAGTGGGTTATACCCACCTCGGTGGCCTCCCGCACTGCCTCTTCGCCCTATAAATTCCCAAATATTCCAAAAACCCTCGGGGTAACCCTAGATCAAAATTTCTGCCGCCCCAAGGCTCTGTAGCCACAAGAAACCAATCTAGACCCTGTTCTAGCACCCTACTGGAGGGGGAATCATCACCGGTGGCCATCTTCATCATCCCAGCGGCCACCATGATGAGGAGGGAGTAGTCCACCCTTGGGGCTGAGGGTTTCTACCAGTAGCTATGTGTTTAATCTCTCTCTTTTGTGTTCTTGAGATGTCACGATCTTGATGTATCGCAGGCTTTGTTAATATAGTCAGATCATATGGTGTTTTCCCCTCTCTATAATGTTGTGATGATTTGAGTTTTCCCTTTAAATTTTCATTTTATCGGATTCAATACTTTTATGGATTTGAGAGCACTTGATATATGTCTTGCAAATGAATATGCGTGGTTACAATAGGGTATCATATTGATTCACTTGATGTATGTTTGGCACTCAACTCGTGGATTCCCGAGGTGACATTGGGGTAATCTTTGCATAGGGATTGATGCACGTTCTTGTCTTTGTTTCTCCAATAGAAATCTTGGGGCACTCTTTGAGGTTCTTTGTGTTGGATTGAGTATTATGAATCTGAAATTATTTGGTGTTATTTTAGTACGAACTCTTGGATAGATAAATCGGAAAGAATAGCTTCGAGGTGGTTTCGTGCCCTACGAATGATGTCTTCTTATGTTCTCCGCTAGATAGGAACTTTGGAGTGATTCTTCATTACACTTTGAGGGATGGTTATATGATCCAATTATATTAGCATTGTTGAGAGATTGCACTAGCGAAAGTATGGACCCTAGGCCTCATTTTAAAGCATTGCAATACCATTTTTATCAATTGCTACCTTGCTGTTTTTATTGTTCTTATTACAAAAATCAATATCTACTATCATTACTACGCTTGTATCACCCCCTCTCTTCGTCGAACTAGTGTGCCTATACAAATTACCATTGTATTTGGTGTGTTGGGGACACAAGAGACTTTTTATTATTTACTTGCAGGGTTGTTTGAGAGAGACCATCTTCATCCTACACCTCCCATGGATTGATAAACCTTAGGTCATCCACTTGAGGTAAAATTGCTACTGTCCTACAAAACTCTGCGCTTGGAGGCCCAACACAAGTCTACAAGAACAAGTTGTGTAGTAGACATCAAGCTCTTTTCTGGCATTGTTGCCGGGGAGGTGAGTTCTTGAAGGTATATCTTTAGATCTTGCAATAGAATCTTTTAGTTTCTTGTTTTATCGCTAGTTTGGTTTATAAAAATAAAATTCCAAAAAAATGGAATTGAGGTGGTCTCATATTATTCGTCTTTATAATGTCTTTCGTAAAAATGATGGAAAGGAAAATTGTGCACAATTGATAGAAGAGGAATTCTATAAAATGTTTGGCACAAAATATTTGAATGATGAGCATGATTGCAATGTTGTTGGAATGAATTCTTTGAATATCCATGATGCTAATGATATGCCAAGTCATAAGCTTGGGGATGCTATATTTGATGAAGATGATATTTTTAGTCCCCCAAGATTTGATGTGAAAATTAGTTATAATAATTGCATGCCTCCTATTTATGATGATTATAATGATGAAAGTTGATTTGGAGAGGTCATGAGTTTATTTAGTGATGAATCCACCATTTTGGATGAGGCTTCAATTGACTATGATAACAAAGTTGCTATCTATGATGATTATGGTGATGACATGTATGCAATTTTGAATAATGATAACCATGAAACTTGTCATCATGATCTTAATTTTCAATCCCATGATAGTTATTTTGTTGAGTTTGCTCCCACTACTATTGATGAGAAGAAATTTCGTTCTGTGGAGAGTAATAAGTTTTCTATGCTTTTGTGTCATGAAAAGAATGCTTTATGTGATGGTCATATTGTTGAATCTCTTCATGATGCTACTGAAAATTATTATGAGGGAAGAACTTATGCTTATAGGAATTGCAATAACATCAAGTTTCCTCTCTATGTGTTGAAAATCTTGAAGTTATGTTTGGTTTGCCTTCATATGCTAGTTGATTCTTGTTCCCATAAATTGTTTGATCACAAAATCCCAATGCATAGGAAGTGGGTTAGACTTAAATGTGGTTGACATGTGCTTCATGATGCTCTCTTTGTGTTTCAATTCTTTACTTTTATGTGAGCACCATTCAAATCATCATGCCTAGCTAAGAGGCATTAAAGAAAAGCGCTTGTTGGGAGACAACCCAACACTTTTACCTACTGTTTTTGTGTTAACACGATTAGGATACTATAGTAATCATGTTTTATAGCTTTTGTTTCAATAAAGTGCCAAGTAAAGCCTTTGGGATAGTGTGGATAATAGTTGACTTGAATCTGTGCAAAAATAGAAACTTTTGCGCTCAGTCCAGGAATTTTCAAATTCACTGGAACATGCTTTTGATATGAATTTTTTACAGGTGATAGATATATAGATTCCCTACATTTTCCTAATTTTTCAGAATTTTTGGAGTATTATAAGTATGGTTGTTTTCCAGATCATTACAGACTGTTCCGTTTTTGACAGATTCTGTTTTCAATGCATAGTTTGCTTGTTTTCTAGTTTCTATGGCTTATATTGCTCAATATAAATTGTGGAAATGATACGCTGCAGTAGGCATTGTGTGGAAACAATTATGAATCTTGTATTTGTTAGTACCAAAGTGAAATAGTTTGCTCTTTATCATACTAACCTATCTCATGAAGTTCCGTTAAGTTTTGTGTGATTGAAGTTTTCAAGTTTTGGGTGAGACATCGATATGAGGAAAATAAGGAGTGACAAGACCCTAAGCTTGGGGATTCCCAAGGTACCCCAAGTAAATATCCAAGGAAGATTCAAACAACTAAGCTTGGGGATGCCTCGGAAGGCATCCCCTCTTTCGTCTCCAGCATTATCGGTAACCTCACTTGGAGCTACATTTTTATTCGTCACATGATATGTGTTTTGCTTGGAGCGTAATTTTATTTTATTAGGATTTGCTTGCTGTTATTTAGAATAATGTTTTGCATCTTTCATTTTGATACGTCTCCAACGTATCTATAATTTAGAAGGAAGATGTTGGGCCCTGGTTGCACCTGGGGGGAGTCCCGAGGAAGGGACAACCCACCAAGGCGCGCTAGGAGGCCCAAGCGCGCCCTGGTGGGTTGTTCCCACCTCGAGTGCCCCCCGGACCGCCTCTTTTCTCAATAAATACCCAAAAAATCCCAGAACCCTAGGGGAGTCGACGAAATATTCATCAAGCCGCCGTAGAGTCCAGAACCACCTGATTTAATCTAGACACTATCACGGAGGGGTTCACCACTTCCATTGGTGCCTCTCCGATGATGCGTGAGTAGTTCTTTGTAGACCTTCGGGTCTGTAGTTAGTAGCTAGATGGCTTCATCTCTCTCTCTTTATTCTCAATACAATGGTCTCTTGGAGATCCATATAATGTAACTCTTTTGCGGTGTGTTTGTTGGGATCGATGAACTTTGAGTTTATGATCAGATCTATCTTTTTATATCCATGAAATTATTTGATTTTCTTTGATCTCTTTTATGCATGATCTCTTATAGCCTCACATTTCTTCTCCGATATTTGGGTTTTGTTTGGCCAACTTGATATATTTATCTTGCAATGTGAAGAGGTGCCCGGTAGTGGGTTCGATCTTACGGTGCTTGATCCCAGTGGAAGAAAGGGAACTGACACGTATGTATCATTGCTACTAAGGATAAAAAGATGGGATCTATATCTACCGCCATAGATAAACAGATCTTGTCTACATCATGTCATCATTCTTATTGCATTACTCCATTTTTGCATGAACTTAATACACTAGATGCATGCTGGATAGAGGTTGATGTGTGGTGTAATAGTAGTAGATGCAGGCAGGAGTCGGTCTACTAATCTTGGATGTGATGCCTATGTAATGATCATTGCCTGGATATCGTCATAATTATTTCAAGTGCTATTAATTTCCCAATAGTAATTTGTTTACCCACCGTTTGCTATTTTTCTCGAGAGAAGACACTAGTGAAACCTACGGCCCCCAGGTCTTCTTTCTCATATATTTGCCTTTGCGGTCTATTTTTCTCTTGCATTTATTTTCAGATCTATTAATCCAAAAACACAAAAATACTTTGTTGCACTTTATTTTATTTGCGGTCTATTTATTCGATCTATCACAATTTTCTCCCGTCCACGCACCGTTTGAGGTGCCGTTACCCGAAAGGGATTGACAACCCCTTTAACACGTCGGGTTGCGAGGTGTTGTTATTTGTGTGCAGGGGCTGTTTACGTTGTGTTGCTTGGCTCTCCTACTGGTTTGATAACCTTGGTTTCATATCTAAGGGAAATACCTACCGCCACTGTGCTGCATCATCCCTTCCTCTTTGGGGAAATACCGACGTACCTTCAAGTGACATCAAAAGGAATTTCTGGCGCCGTTGCCGGGGAGGGGATTGACAACCCCTTTAACACGTCGGGTTGCGAGGTGTTGTTATTTGTGTGAAGGGGTTGTTTATGTTGTGTTGCTTGGTTCTCCTACTGGTTCCATAACCTTGGTTTCATATCTGAGGGAAATACCTACCGCCGTTGTGCTGCATCATTCCTTCCTCTTTGGGGAAATACCGACGTAGCTTCAAGTGACATCACATTTCAATAAAAATGTCATGGATAGCCTTCACCATGCTTATTTTGCAAGTATATGATTTGTTGTTTCAAAACAGAAAGTTTATCGATGTTGCAAAAATTCCCGAGCAAAGTTAGAATGTGATAAAATGTTGAAATGTTTTGCATAGTAAGCTCTAATAAATTTTCTACATTGTGGTAAATTTTCATATTTTTTGGAGTTAAAGAAGTATTGATACTCTTGCATTCTTTACAGACTGTACTATTTTGGCAGATTGCTGTTATGTTTGCATTGTTTGCATATGTTTGTTTGTTTAATGATTCTATATGAGGATAGGAGTATTAAATATGCAAAGGCATTTAGTATGAAATGTTGAATAATAATTTTAGTGATTTTCTACAGTAGAGAATGATATGGTTTTTTCATTGGTTTATACTAACTTATCTCACGAGTTCTTGTTGAGTTTTGTGTGGATGAAGTTTTTAAAATTTAGGGAAACTGTGATATAAAAGGAATTAAGGAGACACAAAAGCTCAAGATTGGGCATGCCCAAGGCAGACCAAGATAATATTTCAATAAGACTCAAGCATCTAAGCTTGGGGATGCTCCGGTGGGCATCCCACCTTTCTTCATCCATAATTATCGGTTAGTATCAGTTGAGCCTAAGTTTTTGCTTCTTCACATGAATTTTGCTATTCTTGGAACGTCATTTTTTTTGTTTTACTTGTTGTTTTAATTAAATGCTTAGATCTGAAAGTTTTTAAATAAGAGAGAGTCCTCAAATAGCTACCCGTTTACTTAACTACTTGTTTGATCTTCACTTATATCTTTTTGGAGTAGTTTGCCATTCGCTCTCATGCTTCACTTAGATTATTTTGAAAGATGAAAATTTGTATGCTCATGTTCTTCACTTAAATTTATTTGAGCTTGTCAAAAGCAATTGCAACGTATGAAACTAGTCACAAAGTGATAGATATTCAAGAGGGATATAATAAAAACTTTCATGAAGATCATTCGACAAATTAAACTTGATTTTTTGTAATAGTTTTGAGATATGATGATAGTGATATGTGAGTCATGTTGGTGAGTAATTATGCTTTAGTAAGAATATTGAAGTTAAGCTTTTTGATTCCCTATGCAAGCACGAAAGTCAATAGTTATGCAATGAAATTACATCCTACTTGTGGTGCATTATTTGGTGTTAGTTATGTTTAATGCTCACTTATGAGATATTTCGTTTCTTGGTTGGATGCTTCTCAACATTTTTGCTAGCCTTCGCTTGTACTAAGTAGGAATACTACTTGTGCATCCAAAATCCTTAAACCCAATGTTTCCATATGAGTCCACTATACCTACCTATATGCGGTATTCCAATGTTGTTCTAAGCAAATTTGTAAGTGCCATCTCTAAAATTTCAAAATAATTTCCTTTTTGTGTGCTCATACCGCTCATGAAGCGGCAGGGGGTGGCCAATATGTGTTATTATCAAGATGAGTGTTTATTCACTTGTCATTGCATGAGAGTAGGGCAAAGGTCTTAGGGATGCCCAGTCCCGAAATGAAAAAGAAGTTTACTTTATATTGTCAAATAATAAATTCCTTGGGAAGTGTTGGTATGGAGGGCACCTGTGGATATGGCTAGCCATAGATTGTGAAAGAATGGTGGAACAAGGAATAAACTTTATTTTCTGTTTGGGAACCACCTATGATATATCTAGCATGGAAAGTGTTGCGAATTACTCGGTCGTTTTTGTTGACGGGAAAAGTATGCCTCCCAAAATCTTTATCTCTCAATTTAAGCTTTGAGCTCTGGCACCTCCACAAATCCCTACTTCCCTCTGCAAAGGGCCTTTCTATTTACTTTATGCAATTTTTGTTTTTATTTGAGTCTCCATCTTCTCTTATAAGCACCAACTAAGGGGCACTATGATCGTACTTGAGCATTGGATGTAGCTAATATGCGAGTGTGTTTCATGAATGGATCAATGATTGAGCATGACGGGCTAGGGATAACTTGCTTGAGTGTTGATATTTTGAAAGACATGGTTGCTTGTTGATATGCTTGAGTATTGAAATCTTCATTTCAAAACTAGACTATTGCTTTAAACCACATAAAAGTCCATATGTCCATGCTACATAAGAAAAGAATGTGATAAACATGATAGGAAGCATTCCACATCAAAAATTCTATTTTTATCATTTACCTACTCGAGGACGAGAAGGAATTAAGCTTGGGGATGTTGATACGTCTCTAATGTATCTATAATTTTTTATTGTTCCATGCTGTTATATTATCATTTTTGGATGTTTTACAATCATTTTATTGCAACTTTATATCATTTTTTCGGACAAACCTATTGACATAGTGCCTAGTATCAGTTGTTATTTTCTACTTGTTTTTACATCATAGAAAATCAATACCAAATGGAGTCCAAATGCAGAAAAACTTTTTGGAGATTTTTTTGGACCAGAAGACATCCAATGGGCCGAAGAAGTACCAGAGGGGTGCCTCGAGGGAGGCACAACCCACTTGGGCACGCTTGGAGGCCCAGGCGCGCCCTGGTGGGTTGTGGCCACCTCGCGGCCTCCCGCACCGCCTCTTCGCCCTATAAATTCCCAAATATTCCAAAAACCCTCGGGGTAACCCTAGATCTGAAGTTCCGCCGCCTCAAGGCTCTGTAGCCACGAGAAATCAATCTGGACCCGTTCCGGCACCCTACCGAAGGGGGGAATCATCATCGGTGGCCATCTTCATCATCCCGACGGCCACCATGATGAGGAGGGAGTAGTCCACCCTCGTGGCTGAGGGTTTGTACCAGTAGCTAGGTGTTTAATCTCTCTCTCGTGTTCTTGAGATGTCACGATCTTGATGTATCGTGGGCTTTGTTAATATAGTCGGATCCTATGATGTTTTCCCCTCTCTATCTTGTTGTGATGAATTGAGTTTTCCCATTGAGATTTCGTTTTATCGGATTGAATACTTTTATGGATTTGAGAGCACTTGATATATGTCTTGCAAATGAATACTCATGGTGACAATGGGGTATCATGTTGATTCACTTGATATATATTTTGGCACTCAACTCGCGGATTCCCAAGGTGGCATTGGGGTAATTTTGCATATGGGTTGATGCACGTTCTTGTCTTTGTTTCTCCGGTAGAAATCTTGGGGCTCTCTTTGAGGTTCTTTGTGCTGGATTGAGTATTATAAATATGAAATTATTTGGTGTTATTTTAGTACAAACTCTTGGATAGATCGATCGGAAAGAATAGCTTCAAGGTGGTTTCGTACCCTACAAACGATTTCTTATTATGTTCTCCACTAGATAGGAACTTCGGAGTGATTCTTCATCGCACTTTGAGGGATGGTTATATGATCCAATTATATTAGAATTGTTTAATGATTTCACTAGCGGAAGTAGAGACCCTAGGCCTCATTTGAAAGCATTGCAATACCGTTTGTGCTCCGTTTTATCAATTGCTACCTTGTTGTTTTTTATTGTTCTTATTACAAAAATCAATATCTACTATCCATATTACACTTGTATCACCATCTCTTCGTCGAACTAGTGCACCCATACAAATTACCATTGTATTTGGTGTGTTGGGGACACAAGAGACTTTTTATTATTTGGTTCCAGGGTTGTTTGAGAGAGACCATCTTCATCCTACACCTCCCACAGATTGATAAACCTTAGGTCATCCACTTGAGGGGAAATTGCTACTGTCCTACAAAACTCTGCGCATGGAGGCCCAACACAAGTCTACAAGAACAATTTGTGTAGTATACATCAATGGGTTGGATGAGATTTACCATGTAATCGAGTTAGTTTTGTTAGGGTTTGATCCCTAGTATCCACTATGTTATAAGATTGATGTTGATATGACTTTGCTATGCCTAATGCTTGTCACTAGGGCCCGAGTGCCATTATTTCAGATCTGACGTATTATGTTTTCATGAATATATTTGTGTTCTTGATCCTATCTTGCAAGTTATAGTCACCTACTACATGTTTTGATCCGGCAACCCCGGAGTGACAATAGTCGGGACACTTCTCAGTGACGACCGTAGTTTGAGGAGTTCATGTATTCATTAAGTGCTAATGCTTTGGTCTGGTTCTCTATTAAAACAGGCCTTAATATCCCTTAGTTTCCACTAGGACCCCGCTGCCATGGGAGGGTAGGACAAAAGATGCCATGCATGTTCTTTTCCATAAGCATGTATGACTATATTGGGAATACATGCCTACATTATATTGATGAATTGGAGCTAGTTATGTGTCACCCTATGTTATAACTATTGCATGATGAATGCCATATAACATAATTATCCATCATTTATCCATTTCCTACGAACACATTGTCGGTGTCAAAACCGGCGGATCTCGGGTAGGGGGTCCCGAACTGTGCGTCTAAAGCGGATGGTAACAGGAGGCGGGGGACACAATGTTTACCCAGGTTCGGGCCCTCTTGATGGAGGTAATACCCTACTTCCTGCTTGATTGATCTTGATGATATGAGTATTACAAGAGTTGATCTACCACGAGATGATAGAGGCTAAACTCTAGAAGCTAGCCTATGATTATGATTGTTCTTGTCCTACGAACTAAACCCTTCGGTTTATATAGACACCAGAGGGGGCTAGGGTTACACAGAGTCGGTTACAAGGGAGGAGATCTACATATTTGAATTGCCAAGCTTGCCTTCCACGCAAAGGAGAGTCCGACCCGGACACGGGACGAAGTCTTCAATCTTGTATCTTCATAGTCCAACAGTCTGGCCAAAGTATATAGTCCAGCTGTCCGAGGACCCCCTAATCCAGGACTCCCTTAGTAGCCCCTGAACCAGGCTTCAATGGCGATGATTCTGGCGCGTAGATTGTCTTCGGCATTGCAAGGCGGGTTCCTTCTCCGAATACTCCATAGAAGATTTTGAACACAAGGATCGTGTCCGGCTCTGCAAAACAAATTCCACATACCACCGTAGAGAGTATATTATTTCACAAATGTAATCTGCTGACAACTTTTCATAACGTGATGTCCTGCCGTGGCCCGGTGATTACGAACCGTTTTCCCTGTTTGCGAGGCGGTTTTATTGGCACGTCTTGTCGAAGAAGAGATCGTGTTCCCCTTATCACGGGAGTCTCATCAATACGGGTGTGGGTAACCCAATCATGCTTGTTAATATGACTCCTCGATTTTAGGCAAGTTCTAAATGGCCACACGGAGGACGCTTGATATTCGCCCTTTTTATAAAGGGGCAAAGGCATGTCCTCTTCTTTTCGTGCTCGATCCTTCCCCACCCCCACCTCGAGTTCCAACACCCAAGGCTCATGCTAAGCGCTACGGACCTTCAACCATGTCCGGATGCAACCTTCAAGGCCGGTGGATGGCCTCCTCTGTCACAGAGGGGGGCATCAAGAAGCTAAG
The DNA here is from genome assembly GCF_003073215.2 of Triticum urartu. NCBI lineage: Eukaryota > Viridiplantae > Streptophyta > Magnoliopsida > Poales > Poaceae > Triticum > Triticum urartu. The sequence goes on along the minus strand of NC_053023.1, from coordinate 318,435,550 downwards.
GGAAGCCAGGTATCTGACCACCGAAATCTCGCACAGGCTGCCTGCTCAAGGGCAGGTCATCCCCACTCCCGAACCCAACGAGAATGTTGTATTTGTTTCCCACTTCCTCCGAGCGCTAGGCTTTAGTCTTGATCCCTTTGTTAGAGGGCTTATGTTCTATTATGGGCTTGATTTCCACGATCTAGCCCCAGATTCCATCCTTCACATCTTGTTGTTTATTGTCGTGTGTGAGGCCTTCCTCTGCATCACCCCACACTTCGGCTTATGGCTCAAGACCTTCAATGTGAAGACGAACATGATCGATGGGTGACACGCAGAATGCAGAGGTGCCATAATAAGCAAAGGCGCCGATGCTCCATGGCCAAAGGGTTCCTTCCCGGAGGTGTCCAATTTATGGCACCGGGAGTGGTTTTACATCACAGCTCCCCGAAGTACTAAGTGGGTAGCTGCCCCCTCCTTCCGTTCGGGCCCCCCGCCACAACTAGCGTCATGGGTCAACAAGGGGCTGGACTAGGGGCCAGTTAATGACGTGCCGGCATTGCAAAGTCGCATCCGAGATCTCCTCAAGAGGGATTTCAGTCTTGTCAAGGTAATGCAAGCTATGCTAGTTCGTCAGGTCCAGCCATGCCAATGTCGATCTCTCTGTATGTGGGAGTTCAACCTGGAAGGACCACGAACTATTCAGCAATTCTTCGGCATGACGCTCGAAGGGATGTATGGATTGTTCTTCGGATCACGAATAAAGTGATCGGACACCACCAAGGATGCGGGTCTAAACTGCAATCGTCCAGATACCCATGTAAGTAATTCTGTGGCCGAACACGTAGTCTTTTCATTCGTCATAACATCATTCTGAAAAAATTGCTCTTAGCCAGGACTGGGTAAGAAAGGCGAAGATGATCAGGTGTTCGGCGCCCCTTCCCAAAGGCTCATCGGATCATGTACTAGCCAGGATGCTTGAGCACACACTTTATCAAGTGCCATCAGGGGAAGATAAAGGGAGGGATAAAGCCGAAAGCGGGCCTCACGCATTACTCATCCAAACCGGGGGAATTAGTGTCTCCGCGAAGGAGGATAATTGGGGAGAAGGATCTAGAATCCCCTCTCCCCAAGGAAGGAAAAGGACCGCCTTTGAAGACTTGGAAACGAGGGTTTCCAAACGAGGGAAGAAACCTTCGCCAGGGGGGCCTTCCCCGGAGGGCGTCCTTACCGCACAATGCCCGCAAGGGGGTCAGCCCTCCACCGAGCTGTAAGTGAACCAGAGTACTTTTGGTAAATATATGATGCTTTATCTCCGAGGACAATAACCGAGACATATGTCTTGCAGTCCGGATCGTAGCCCTTCTCGACAGAGTTCGTCTTCGGGGGATCTTCTTCCGGAGATGATGGAGAGCGAAACGCCTCCCCTGTCTCCCAGCCTCCTGAGGCGGACGACCCTGAGGTGTCATCACGGAGGATTTCTCTTGATCCGCCAAGGCCAGAAGGTAACCCTTAGGGCACCCGAAGTCCGAAGTATTCGGCTCCTTAGGAGAGCAACAGAAAGCGTCTGGGATTGTCCGGTGCACAACCGGACGTACTGATGCGTCTTTTGGAGCAAGTGGCTATCTCAGAGGAGCATCGTACTTTAATTGGTACGGTGGTTGAGAGGATCTCATCCGCCAAAAGTGGGTTTCATGAAGCTTTTACGAGCCTGCTAAGAGGCTTTGAGGTACGCAAAATAATGTTTAATTTTTTTATGGTACCGCACACGCTAGGTGTGCTCTATACAGATAGTAGCCCCTGGGACTTTGGTTGCTGTCCAGAGGCGGCAAACAGAGGATCGTAGTCCCAGGTAATGATCGTGCTGCTTTCATGTGCAGGCGACTGACGGTCCAGTGGCTGGCTGGACTGCTGAGTTTGCCGGACTGAGCCGGCAACTTGATACAGCAGATGCCGACATCGTGCTTATGAACAAGCGGCTTGACGAGGCACAGGGTATGTATTCTCCAGTGGTCAACAAATATTAAGAGGAGCATGATGCTAGTATCTATAACATGCTGTGACTGCAGATGGAGCTGCCGCTGTGGAGACCCTTTGGGCGGAGATTGCCCGAGCCAAGGAACAAGCCAGGAGAAGTGATACGGCCACCCTAAAGGCGACCGAAAAGTGAAGAGCCGAACTGGCTGCTCATCGCCAGAGCGAAGATAAAATAGCCAAGATAGCTGTTGAGCTGAAGGATGCCACTGACCAGTATGAGCTTCTTGAAAAGGAAAGCCAAGCGAAAGCGGCGGGCCTGAAGAAAGTCATGGTAGCAGCCAAGGAAACCCGCTCTAAAATCAGAGCGGCGAAGCAGGAGCTCCGTCAGGCCGGAGATATCACGGCTGGGAAGCCCTTTTTGTTGTGGACGAAGTTCGGAGATCCGAAGTATGCCCCTCTGGATCAATTATGGAGTGCTGCAGACGCGTATTCGGACCTGGCAATGAGTGCTGCTGATGCGACTAATTTTTTCAAAGATCGGAAAGATCATGAAGTGGAAAGATTGTTCTGGTCGCAGTTCAGTGCTCCAACGCGTCCGCTGCTATTAAATGAGCAAACGGCCGAGTGGGCTAAGCTCCATAGGTTGTCCGGGCTTGCCGTGAGGTCTGTCATGGATCATCTTTGGATGGAAGGACCAAGGGCGAATAGTTATTTTGGTTTAGTGCAATGATTCCTTGGTGGTGTGCCGCATATCAACGCTGTAAAGAGGTCGGCGTGCATAGAGGGTGTGCGGATGGCTCTTGCCCGTGTTAAGACATACTGGGCAGAGATGGATGCCACCACTATTGCAACCCGGGGTCCGGCCATAGGCCAGGTCTCGGCCGAGCACTATTTTGAAGAAGTCCTAGAAGGTGCTCATTTAATAGAGGCTCAGTGCTCGAAGAGTATCATGTTCGAGTGACATGTATCCCAATTGTAAAAACAATGCTATTTGTATTATAAAGGCTGTGTTTATACTTTTTCCTGAAAGTATTATGATGCCTCCTGTGCGGTCGTTTATGTATGTATATAACCTGAAAGTTTGCAGTCGTCGGCTTCAGCCCGCACGCATATAATGCGGAGGTGTTCGGAAAAGCACGTATTCACACTTGATCCAACGTCTTGGTCCATTAAGGAGGTGATAGCGCGGCGAACAAGGCAATCGGACTATATTACTTTAACACTTTCACTTAGCCATAGGAGTTTGATAGTGGGGCTACTATATAGCCCCTGGTACTTCCGCGCTTATCCAAATACGGTGCGCGTACATACATGACCGGGAAACTGGTCCTTCGTTAATGCGGAGGAATCGCGAAGATTCCGCTGAGTCCTCGAGTGGTTGACCAGTCTCGTGCTTTATCATGACAGTCAGTTTTCGGCTTTCACTACTGAGGTGCTCATCTAGATCAACCAGGGCACAATCGCAGTAGTTCTCCCGGTGCCACCTTAGCCGATAGAGCGGAACGTAAGGTAGCAAAACACGGGAGCCGAGCAAACCCAACTATTGAACAAAGACATGATTTGGAGCTAATGCCTATAAGGCCAAACTCGCGACGCCGAACACTCCCTAAGGTATTCGGTCTTTACAATGTATACTTGGCTGAGTAGGGCCCTCGATAATAAGCCCTGAATTTCCAGGTACGTGCATTAGTCTGATGTGACAAAATGTCAATAATGTTTACATGTGGGGAGCCCCTAGCACCACCTATGGGGGTATATCCATCGACCCAGTCTTAGGTTTATCTGAGCTGTTATAGCTAGTGGTGCGCTGGACTCGTCTAGCCCTGTCCGCGGTCTTGACGGCTGATCATTTATTCTGGTTGGAGAGGTCGTTCAGTGTTCGGCTGCTAAAGCCGCCACACGTTCTTCTGCACGTAAGGAACGCTCTGCGTTTCCGCTAACTATGATGATGCCACGTCGAGAGGGCATCTTAAGCTTAAGATAAGCGTAATGTGGTATTGCATTAAAACAAGCGAAGGCCGCTCTTCCGAGTAGTGCTTGATAGCCGCTTCGGAATGGAGCGATGTCGAAGGTTAACTTTTCACTTCGGAAGTTGTCGGGAGAACTGAACACAACCTCTAGTACTAGAGAGCCCGTCCAGCGGGCCTCTGGGCCTGGTATTACTCGTTTAAAGGTAGTATTGCTTTGGCTGATTCTTGTCGAGTCTATCCCCATTTTGCGGACTGTGTCCTGATATATTAGATTAAGACTACTGCCACCAACCATAAGGACTCGGATGAGATGGTATCTGTCAATTATTGGGTCTAGTACCAACGCAGCCGATCCTCCATGATGGATACTAGTCGGGTGATCCCTGCGATCAAAAGTGATCGGGCAGGCCGACCAAGGGTTGAACTTGGGGGTTATGGGCTCCATGGCGCATACGTCTCGGAGTGCGCGTTTGCTCCTTCTCTTCATTACGTGGATCATGTTCACTGTTTTGACCTCTGGTGGGAATTTTTTCTGTCCCCTAGTGTTTTGCTGGCGAGGCTCATCCTCGTCTTCACTTGGTGTCTCCCTCCCCTTGTGTTTGGCGTTTAGCTTGCCGTCCTGCTTGAAGACCCAACATTCTCTGTTGGTGTGATTTGCCGGTTTGTCAGAAGTGCCATGAATCTGACATAATCTGTCTAGAATCTTGTTTAGGCTGGACGGTCCATCTCTCCTGCCTTTGAATGGCTTTTTCTGTTGACCGGGTCGAGAGCCCCTGAATCCAGCGTTTACCGCCGTGTTTTCTAGGTTGTCTTCATTGTTTCAACGCTTGCTTTTATTGTGTCGTGGTTTTCCATTGCCATCCCTGACTTCGGATGTGCTTGGGTCGCTGGTGCCGCTACGGGCTAGCCAACTATCTTCGCCCGCGCAAAAGCGGGTCATAAGGCTTCTTAGGGCTGTCATTGTCCTCAGTTTTTCCTGGCCAAGGTGTCTGGTGAGCCATTCATCCCGGACACTATGTTGGAAAGCCGCTAAGTCTTCGGCGTCCAGGAAGTCGAAAATTTGATTCTTCTTAGTGAGGAATCTGTTCCAAAGCTTTCGGGCTGACTCTCTCGGCTGTTTAATTATATGACTTAAATCGTCTGCATTCGGAGGTCGGACATAGGTCCCATGAAAATTAGCCCTAAAAGCATCCTCAAGCTCTTCCCAACTTCCAATTGAGTTTTCGGGGAGGCTCTTTAGCCAGTGCCGAGCTGGTCCTTTCAACTTGAGGGGCAAGTATTTGATGGCATGGAGATCATCTCCGCGAGCCATGTGGATATGAAGGATAAAGTCCTCAATCCAGACCCCCAGGGTCAGTCGTTCCGTCGTATGCCTCTATGTTCAAGGGTTTGAATCCTTCTAGAAATTCGTGATCCAGAACCTCATCAATGAAGCATAGGGGGTGTGCGGCACCCCTGTATTTGGATGTGTCATGGCATTCTGATGGTTGTAGTGTTCGGTATTGATTCTGTGCCAGAGCGTGTTTAATAGATCTGTAGATGGACCTGGTCATACCGGTTTTCTGATGTAAGTCCTCACGTGAATCGTGTGCTGACTTATGTGCGACATCGTTAGCCGCCCTATCACGGCCACGGGGTGGTCGATCCGGCTGATCGGCCGTTTTATTTTTTGCTTGTATAGGCTCTAAAGCCTCGTCATCGAATTCAGGCAACAGCTTGCGCTTTGGATAGCTCTTTGTGTGGTGGATGCCACCGTACTTTTCTTCAGAGTCGATCACTTTGTTCCATCTGCTGTTGAGTGTATTTTGCACGGCCTTAAGCCTTTGCTTCTGCTTCTTCAGACTCCTCGCGGTGGCAATAAGCCTTCTGTGCAGGTCCTGTTGCTCCAAGTGCCTCTCCGGGATGATGTGTGCATCATTGTCCGGACTGTTCTCCTCTCTGGAGACGGGTTGATGAGGTTTACCCTCGGCGTCGCCGTGATCGGACAGCGGCTCCGTACTATGTTCGTCGTCCGCTGGTTCATCCTGCTTTGTCGTTGGGTCCATGTGGTCGTCGTTTGCTTTGGAGTCGACCGGGGTATTATTCTTTCTTGCGTTGTTATCGCTATTTTTGCCGAGGGGGGATTTGGAACGGCGCCTACGTCATTGCTTTGGTTGCTTCTCGAGGGGATTATCCTTCGCTGCATCCTTCTGTTCCCTGTCATTGTTTTCTTTGGCTATATCCACCATGTATATATCGTGTGATGAAGTGGTTGTCCAGCGCCCTGTGGGCGGTGGTTCCTGTTCCTCTCCTGCATCGTCGTCCATACCGTCGATGTCTTCGGAGTCGAAATCAAGCATGTCGGTTAAGTCGTCGACAGTGGCTATTAAGTGGGTGGTGGGTGTGGAAGGAAGTTCTTCGTTGTCCGCTTCCCACTCCAGCCGGACATACTTCGGCCACGGGCCTTCTGACAACGAGAGAGACCTTAATGAATCCAGCGCGTCGCCCAAGGGCGAATGCTGAAAGATATCCGTGGAGGAAAACTCCATAATCGGCGACCAATCAGGTTTGTTAGGCACAAACGCAGGCGATTCGGAGCTCGTGGCCGGGGACGAATCCAAGGGTCCGGCAACATATGTCTCGTAGGAGGTGAAGTCAGTATTCAGCTCTGTCGCTGCTGAGTGTGCGGCCTCCGTGGCGGGGTCCGTCCACCCGTCCTCGGATGGCGTGATCTGCTCCGGATCAAGGGTCGGAGTTGCCACAGGTGTGATCTCCCGAACACTGACCAGTGGTAGAGCTAAGTCATGCTCGTCGTGGCTGTGCGGTGCCCCTGACACGGGCTCTAATCCGTCGAAGATCAAGTCTCCGTGGATGTCGGCAGTATAGTTTAAATTTCCAAGCCTGACCTGGCGGCCAGGGGCGTAGCTCTCGATCTGCTCCAGATGGCCATGCGAGTTGGCCCGCAGTGCGAAGCCGCCAAATACGAAGATCTGTCCAGGGAGAAAAACCTCACCCTGGATCGCATCGTTGCCAATGATCGAAGGAACCATCAAGCCTTATGGTGACGACACAGTGGAACTCTCAATGAAAGCACCAATGTCGGTGTCAAAACCGGCGGATCTCGGGTAGGGGGTCCCGAACTGTGCGTCTAAAGCGGATGGTAACAGGAGGCAGGGGACACAATGTTTACCCAGGTTCGGGCCCTCTCGATGGAGATAATACCCTACTTCCTGCTTGATTGATCTTGATGATATGAGTATTACAAGAGTTAATCTACCACGAATCGTAGAGGCTAAACCATAGAAGCTAGCCTATGATTATGATTGTTCTTGTCCTACGGACTAAACCCTCCGGTTTATATAGACACCGGAGGGGGCTAGGGTTACACAGAGTCCGTTACAAGAGAGGAGATCTACATATCTGAATTGCCAAGGTTGCCTTCCACGCAAAGGAGAGTCCCACCCGGACACGGAACGAAGTCTTCAATCTTGTATCTTCATAGTCCAACAGTCCAGCCAAAGTATATAGTCCGGTTGTCCGAGGACCCCCTAATCTAGGACTCCCTCACACATTTCATATTGATCTTTGCTCCGTTAATTTTCCGTTGCCACTGTTACGATTGCTACAAAACTGCTACTGTTACTTTTGCCATTATTACCTCTACTTCCATACTACTTTGCTACTAAATACTTTGCTGTAGATATTAAGTCTTTCAGGTGTGGTTGAATTGACAACTCAGCTGCTAATACTTGAGAATATTCTTTGGCTCCCCTTTCGTCGAATCAATAAATTTGGGTTGAATACTCTACCCTCAAAAACTGTTGTGATCCCCTATACTTATGGGTTATTAGTGATTGGCGGTTGCCCTCTCTTGATGAAGAGCTTGAATGGTCCAGCACCCTGATGGAGAGAGTCACCAAGGTGGAGGCCAATGTATAAAAATGTACCCGCTATGTGGAGGTAGCGTTTATCAAGAGGAGGATCGAGGAGGACATGGTTGCCCTCATCGCTGCAATGGCAAGGGCCGCAAAGGCTGGGAAGGGCAAAGGGAAAGCCGAGGATGTGGACTCCTCCCATGGTAGTAGCGAGGTGCAAGTCATGGAAGAGGTTGTCGGGGAAGACCTTGCCGGGGACGAGACTGTTGGGCTTGATGCTCTAGCCACTGCGGCAGTAGAGCTCCAAGAGGAGGAGGAGGCTGGCGAGGTAGCGGAGCATGAGGCGGATTGGCTCGCGGCTGGACCTCAAGCCCCCGAGCCGGTTTTGGATCAGCGTCCCTGCAGGCGTGCTGCTAACCGGAGAGCGGTGGCTCCAAATCCAGCGCCTGTCGCCAAGAGGGTGCAGAAGATCACCACCAAAATCATCAAGACCGACGTGGCGTGCCGTCAGTGTCCTCTCCTTGTCGGGATCAAAGCTTCCCCTGCCAAGCAATCAGCGAATGTGGAAGTCAATCCTAGCTCTCATTCTGGCTCGAGCTCTTCACAGAGCTTATCTTCATCACAGCCCCGGGAGCCTCATCTAGAATTGGAGCTACCGGAGAGCTCCGCCCCTCCATCCCAGAAGAGAGGCAGGGCATCGTCACCTCCCGTGGAGTTCAATTTGAACTCCATGCTCATTGATGAGGAGTAATGAAGATTTCCTTTCTTATAAATAGCTTCAGTATACTTGATTATCTTTGCTGACTGACCTCTTATTTTGCTGTCGTTGGCAGAGAGGTGGAGGAGGATACAGAGACCCTCACCCATCGGTCGAAGAGGCCCCGGCGCACTAGGTCGCCGAAGACTGTGGAGAGCCTGGGCTTGGCGGGGAGCCATACGGAAGATCCCGCACCGGGTCCCCATCCCAGCCCTCGGCCCATAGGTGGAGAGCTGGTCCCCTCTACCGGAGGTGACGGAGACGAGCTTTCCATCCCCTCAGCTAGAGGAGGTGGTGAGATGACGCAGGACGAGTCCCCCTGGGAAGGCAGGTCCCTTCTACTACCCCAGTCAAGGAACCCCTGGCGAGGCCCTCTGCGGACGAGACCGCACAGGATGCTGTCACGACTGCCGCAGCAGGGGGCGGAGTTCATGGCCCGGCAACTAGTGCTTCCGAAGAAATTGAGGCCCCTGCCCGGTAGGTTCCTTTGGGTACTTAACTTCTGCTCTCTTCCCTTCTTCCTTGTGCATATCACTTCTCCCTATACCCTGGCAATCTAAGACTCCTAATTTTTTTGCCATTCACTTGTCTTCCCTTTTGTGGTCCTCCAAGCTGAAGAGCCAGAGCTGCTGGAAGAGGTGGCCAGCATAGGGAGAGTTGTTGCGGATGAGGCCCCCAAGATTGCCACTATGGAGGGACAGGGCCTTGTTGCTGAGAGTTCTCAGGATTCCTTGGTAGTGGTGGAGCATGCTTCAGAGAGAGCCCCGAGGTGGAAGTGGTGGTTGAGGGGAAGATTCCTCTCCAAACCATGGATCCCCTTCTTTCCTCTCGGCCCATGATGGGGACCTCGGCATCCCCTTCAAGTCAACTGGCGCTGGTGCTGGTGCAGAATGTGATTGGAGCCCCCGGCCTGTCCATGATGACAAGCGCGAAGCTCGACAAAGAGCTTCAATGCATCCTGGCACCACTGCACCAAGGGGTTGGAGAGGCGGATGATTCAGTTGCGGTTGCAATGGACTTGTCTTTTCTGGAGTCCATGGCGACGGGTGTCAAGGAAATGCAGGCCCGGCATGACCAGACGTGGCAGGCGCTCAAGGAGCGGCGCGAGTCTGCTAGCAGGGTGGACCAGAAGCTAAGTGACAAGTAACTGGAGTTGCACGAATGGCACGGCAAGCAGTTCAAGGTGTTTATGAGGCAGCAAGAGGCGCTTCTGATGAAAAGGGAAGATGTCATGGCCTGCGAAGCGCGCTTAGTGGACCGCAAGGCACGCTTGGATGCCAGAGAGCAAGAAATCTCTCTCCGGGAGGAGAAGCTTGGAGCCACTCTTCGCGCCAAAGATGATGATCTGGAAGCCCTCGTACATCAACATACCAAGGAGCTGGAAGACGAGCACAAAGCTTCCCTGGGTGCCCTTACGACCGATTCTGCCGCTCGATTGAAGAAGCTCAATGATGATCTAATTGCCGCATCCACTACCAAGATTGATCTCGACCAACAGGTGACCAATCTGATCGAAGAGCTTGCCGAGAGCACCAAGGAAGTGGAGGCCCTCGAGGAGGAAGCACGAAAGACGGAGGTTCTCCTAACCGACGTGCAGTTGTAGCTTTCCTCCAGGACCCAAAGTCTTGAAAATTCCAACGACACCATCATTGATATGAAAGCCAGGATCGGTTCCTTAGAAAGCACGGCAGAGTCTAGCAGAAGCCCCCAGTAGCAGCTGTCCAGAGATCTGGACAATGCCCAGTTTCTCCGGAAGGATGCAGCAGACCAGCTGGCGAATAAATCTAAGCAGCTCAACCTCTGGATTAGGAGCCTGATGGATATCGCCATGCGTCTTGCCACCTAGACCGTAGTGATGGGCATGAATGAGCTAGCTTTTTTTGTCAACAGTCATGAGGTCCCCAGCATCAAGCTGGGAGTTTTCTTCAACAAGCTGATCAATAAGCTGAAGGTGCATGAAGAGGGGAGGGCCAAGCTCTTCATGACCGAATCCCGAAAGCTCATCCACGACGCCCTCTTCATGGTCTTGAGGAACATCGCATGCCACCACCTGGACCTCGACCTTGATGACGGGTTTAGGAAGCCGTCGATAGGTGCCGACATCTCAGCTGCCAAGGAGAAAGTAGCCCCTCGGGCTGCCAACGTCCTCCGCGTCCCAAGGCTTCACACAGTCGTCAGACTAAGTGATGAGCCGTAGTTACTCTTGTGCTATCCTGTAACAAGACATGATATATGCTTTGTGTTCAAGTACCATACTGTTTAATGCTTGCGTGGAACCGATGTCCTTTGCTTAATCTTAAATGCACATTTATCCCTCTGAACTTATTTGCATGTGTTCGTACGATTGGTCCTTATGTATGTTCTAGTTGCTTGCCGGTATCATATTGCCGCAATTGTCGTAAGGGTCCAGCCCTTAACACTCATCTTGGCGTGAATGCGTCCCGGCAAGTTTTTCCTTGGTACCTCTCGACGCAGCCGCTCATTCTGCGAGCAGGGCTCTGGACATAACGAGGTGTAGACAAAGAACTAGCCAAGGTACCATCACATGAAGGATTTCATAGCACGAACACTTGAGAATGCCAAGGGATACACGAATGTAAAAATATAGGGTTCATCAAGAGGAAATGACTGCGTGGACTTATCTTTTGCCCTTGTCCTTTCCCATCTCTTTCGGAGGCATGCATTTGGCACGCTCGGGATATCCGAATAACTCTCTGGTTCCCGGCAGGGACCAATACATGTCATGCGTGTCTGGCGGCCGGTGGAATACGGTGCCAGGCTTTCCCGGTCCCTCTCCCCCTCTTCTTTTGAGCAATCCGGCAATGGCTGTCGCATGGATCACGCTAGTGCAGACGGCCTTGCTGGGGCATACTTGTCGGGGCATCGATCAATGGATTCGTACCGGCGTTTTACTCAGGATTTCCCTAAGCAGGGTAAATGCTGAACCGAGTACTGGGCGCTACTCATCGACATTGACGATGCCAGGGCCAAAGCAACTCGATTGACGATGAAGGAGAGAGATGGAAAAGAGGAACCTTGTGCCCGCGCGCCTTGTCTTTTCTTCCCGAACGGTGCCTAAGCGGCGGTCATGCCGCATTGGCCGCCTGGGAGGGGCATACCACCGTCGACAATAATCTTCACTGTGGCTGCGACTTCGGTGGGATGAGATGATGAATAAAGCAGGCACGGGAGCGGCCCCGTCTCCCCGCTCTGTCTTCGCATTTCCACGGGCGCCGCTGATACCAAAATCTTTGGCTGGGCTGCCATGGATATGATGAGCTGCTCATGCCTTTAGGTTCGCGCAAGTGATTCAACTACCCGACACGCCAAAGATGTCGTAGGAAACCACGGCCACCTATGGGACCAAGGGTCCCTTGCTGGTTTGGCGGGGGGATGACACGTTGCACAAAGAGCAGAGGAGTGTGGAACAGCATGACAGAGATCACACAAGCAGTCTTTACCCAGGTTCGGGCCACTGTGAGGCGTAAAACCCTACTCCTCCTTTGGTGGATTCATGGTGGAAAAAATGGTGGTGAGTGCAACACGCTTGCTCGGTAGGATTGCCTTGGGGTGAAACGGCTATGCGCGTATGAATATGTGTGGGGGTGGATTAGCCAACCCTTTCTATGGTTGCCTTGGGCCTCCTTTTATAGACAAAGGGGTCACCACGGTGGAAAATCAGTCATTATGCACTGATTAGATAGAAAACAGTGCTATCATACCTAACTCTACAGGCTGACAGATCGCATTAAATGCACCGCTCTACGTCACATCGTAGCTTGCCCGGCAGGCTCTGTCGGGCTGTTTTGCCAGCTTTGCGCCTGCTCCCTCGACACGTCGCAGGACGGGTGTCGCTTGTAGGTATTTTCTGTAGGAAGTGGCTGCCATGTGGCAAATAGCACTCACTTAGCCACTTTGGCGCTTAACACCTCATCGATCGATGACGTGCGTCGTGCTGAGGTGGTGCGATGAGGTGGTTCTGCCCTTGCAAGCCCCGATAGGCCTGCCAGGACGACCCAAAGGCTTGCTTCCGGGGGGGGTGGCCGCATACTTGCCAGGCTCGCCTGCCTGGCAAGGGAGGTTTTTCCCTTGGCAGCATCTTGCTTCTCTGGCTTAGTCTTGGTGCTCTTGTGCTGCATGCTGGTCCCTTGAAGAACTAGTCTCTTGTGCTTCGGTCTGATCTGGGAGTTGTAATCTTGTTCTCGTGCCTATGGGCTTCATCTTCCGTGCGGGAGTCAGGGGAAAATGTATACCCCTGTTTATTTTCCTCGACACACACCATGCAAGTTTCTTTCAAGATCACCGCCTATGAGGATACCTTGGAATGTGATGTGGTCCCTATGTTTGCGTGCCACCTTCTCTTGGGAAGACCTTGGCAATTCGACCGCGGCATCATTCACAACGGAAGAACAAACCACTATAGCTTCAAGATGAAGGGAACAGAGTACGTGCTACGACCTATGTCACCAAGCCAAGTGATAGCCGACAAGCAGGCATCCACCCATCATGGAGAGACTAGTGAGAGAGTGAACCACCACAAAGAGAGTGAGAGCCACAAGCCCAAATTGAGTGACTCTATGCCATGAGAGAAAAACTTAGTCCTCCTAGCCACAAAAAGAGAGATGAGAGAAGTGTGTGAGAACTCCGAGTGTCATCCACTATGTCCTAGTGTGCAAAGATGAGGTGGCAAAGACTAACACTACTAACCCTCTTCCTCTAGTGTTGTCTGATTTGTTGCAGGAATTCGTGAATGCCTTCCTTGATGAGCTACCTCCTGGTCTTCCTCCTCTACATGGCATCGAACATCGGACCGCTCTCATCCCCGACACACCTCTTCCTAACAAGGCTCCATAACACGTCAACCCCTGATGTAGGATAGAACCCTAATCGGACGATCTTTCATGAAAGGAGCGGATCCCGCGATGAAAACGAAGAACGCAAGGGGGGAAATGAGGGGAAACACGACAGGAAACTTGAGAAAATCACTAAACCAACATGAAATAGTCACACATGTGCTAGATCCTCGAGTACATAAGAGATCACATGGTCCACGGACAACTAAGGACGATACAAAGGTAGCCGGTCTTCTCCGTGAGGAGGTCTTGAAGTTCTTCTCCACAAGGAGGTCTTGAATCCAAAGGTATCTTCTCCGAAGAGGGGTCACGGCCTCTCTCGTGGAGTAGATCCGATGTGGATGAGCAATGCTCTATCTCTAAATATGAGCTAAACCAATGCTAACCCTAGAAAGAGGAACGCGGAGGAGTATATATAGTCTATGGGGTTGAAGGGGTACACGGGCCTCAACCCTTCACTGTGCCCAGACAGGGGAGGTCGGACGTCCGGGCGTCGGGCCGGATGTCTGGGCTTTGACACGAAGCCGGATGTCTGGGCTGGAGTGGCTGGCTTCGTTGCTCTCGGGTTCGGAGGGGTACGGATTTCCGGGCTGGTGGCCGGATATCCAGGAGCTCGGGAAGGATCGGATGTCCGGGCTGTTGGGACCGGATGTCCGGGGCCTGTAGATGCTTGGCGGCTGTGCAGCTTGATGATGGACGATGCTCCAGGGGCCGGACGTCCGGGGTCGTTGCCGGATGTCCGGGTCCTGGGAGATGTTCTTGACTCCTTCCGTGGGTTCCCTTCATCCATTAACTTGGGGGCTTGTACACCTTCACGTGCATCTTCGGGAGGGTCCTCTTGGTACCTAATCATGCCCAACGTCTCGGATTTAGGTAGTAGCCATGTCTTGAGAGGATCATATGTAATATCACTAAGGAAGGAAGTCACCTCGTTCTCGAGAGCTCTAGCTCTAGCTCGTGTCATGGGTTCTCTTGGCTCTTGTTGAGGCGATGGTAGGTCAATGGGGATGACCGTAGGATGCTCCGCATCATTTCCCCTCCCTTGGGGAAGATCCGACCTCGGATCAAAATCCTCATCACCATGGTAGGGCGAAAGATCCTTGACATTGAAGATGTCGCTCACGGAGTACTTGTCGCACGGGAGATCGATCTTGTAGGCATTGTTGTTGTAGCGTTCAAGCACCTTGAAGGGTCCATCCGCTCGTGGTCGAAGATTGGACTTGCGTTCGTTGGGGAAGCGATCCTTGCGAAGGTGTAGCCACACAAGATCTCCAATGTTGAATACCATGGGGTGCTTGTTGATGTTGCGCTTGGTCGCAAGTCGTTGTACTTGGCGCTCGATGGTTTGCCTTGTATCTTCATGCACCTTCTTGAGATGGTTCACACGTGCACTTGCGTCCATACTGATGCGCTCTTGTAGTGGTAGAGGAAGGATGTCCAATGGGGACAAAGGGTTGAATCCATAGACGACCTTGAAGGGGGACCTGTCGGTTGTGGAGTGTCTTGCGCGGTTGTAGGTGCTCGGCGATAGGTAGACACTCCTACCACTCCTTGAAGTTCTTCTTGATGAGTACTCGAAGTAGAGCGGAGAGTGTGCGGTTGGTTACCTCCGTTTGGCCGTCGGTTTGAGGATGGTAAGCCATGGAGAAGAGTAGCTTGATTCCGAGCTTGGCGCATAGGGTCTTCCAAAAGTAGCTTAGGAACTTGACATCGCGGTCCGAGACAAACGTATTTGGCGCTCCATGAAGACGCAATATTTCCCTACAAAAGAGATTGGCAATATGTGAAGCATCGTCTATCTTGTTGCAAGGAATGAAATGTGCCATTTTGGAGAAACGGTCCACAACAACAAATACCGAATCCTTTCCATTTCGAGTCCTAGGCAATCCAAGTACAAAATCCATGATATGTCTTCCCATGGTTGATATGGAATTGGTAGAGGCATGTAAAGGCCATTGGATTGAGCTTTGGACTTAGCTTTGCGACATGTAGAGCATCGGTTGGTGAAGCGGTTGATGTCGCGAAACATCTTGGGCCAATAGTAGTTCTTGGAGAGTGTGGCGAAAGTCTTGTCGCGTCCAAAATGTCCCATTAATCCTCCTCCATGAGATTCCTGCAAAAGAAACAAAGGAAGATAAGACTCGGGGATGCAAAGCTTGTTAGCTCTCATAAGATATCCGTCTTTGATGTAATAGCGATCCCAAGAGGTATGCGTCAAGCACTTGGCATAAGGAACGGTGCTAAAAACTTTCACAAAGCGACGATAGAAACCTGCAAGGCCAAGAAAGCTACGCACTTGTTGCAAGTTGGTTGGTTGTGGCCAAGTCTTAATAGCATTGATCTTGGACACATCTACATGAACACCCTTAGAAGATACAACAAAACCCAAGAAAACAAGCTTATCAACGCCAAAAAGGCATTTCTCCATATTAGCATAGAGATGCTATTTTCGAAGAGTTTGTAAAACGGTTTGGACATGGGTGACATGCTCTTTGAGATACTTGCTAAAAACAAGGATATCATCGAAGTAGACCACAACAAACACACCAATGTAAGGGCGAAAGACATGATTCATAAGACGCATAAAAGTACCCAGTGCTTCCGATAGACCCATAGGCATGACTAACCACTCATACAAGCTAGACTTGGTTTTGAAAGCGGTTTTCCATTCATCACCCTCTTGTATGCGGATTTGATAGTAACCACTATTAAGATCAATTTTTGAAAAGATAGTGGCACCACTAAGTTCATCAAGCATATCATCAAGGCATGGAATTGGATACCTATAACAAACGGTGATAGCATTGATAGGTCTACAATCGGAGCACATGCGAAAGCTACCGTCTCGTTTTGGCACAAGAATGAATGGGACGGCACAAGGGCTCAAACTTTCACGCACATGTCCATGGTCTATGAGATTCTTTACTTGCCTTTGTATTTCTTTGGTTTCTTCATGGTTGATGCGGTAGGGTGCTTTGTTCGGATGAGGTGCTCCAGGGATGAGGTCGATGCGGTGCTCGATTCCTCGTAGTGGAGGTAGTCCCGGAGGTAGCTCATCGGGGGAACCATCTTGAAATTCCTGCAAAAGAGAAGAAAACACTAGAGGTAGACTGTGAGAGGTGTTATCTTGTTTTGTGTTGTCCTTGCACAAAAGGACATAGTGTAGGACACTAGATGGGTTCTCACACACTCCTCTTATCTCACTTTTGGTGGCAAATAGAACTAAGTTCTTCTTGTCGCTATCGTGGAGGCGCTCGGTTTAGGCTTGTGGCGCTCACTCTCTTTGTGGTGGCTCACTCTCTCACTATTCTCTCCACGATGGGTGTCTTGCTTGTCGGTGACCACTTGGCTTGGAGACATGGGGAGAAGTACATACTCCTTTCCTTTCATCTTGAAGATGTAGTGGTTCGTTCAGCCATTGTGGATGACACCTCTATCAAATTGCCATGGGCGTCCAAGGAGAAGGTGGCAAACGGTCATTGGAACGACGTCGCACTCCAAAGTGTCTTCGTAGGCACCAATTTTGAAGGATACTTGTACTCAATGCTCTACTTGGATAGTGCCGGAGTCGCTAAGCCATTGCACTTTGTATGGATGTGGGTGCTTCGTCTTGGGAAATTGGAGCTTGGAGAAAAGTTCTTCACTTGCGAGGTTATGACAACTCCCTCCATCGATGATGACCTTGACAAATCGTCCATTGATGCCGGCCTTGGTATGAAAGATGTGGCATCGTTGGTCTTCTTCTTGGTGATGTTGGAGAGTCAAGACCTTAGAGACAATGAGAGCGGGACTTGAATCTTCATCGCAAAAGACTTGTTCCTCTTCATCGTTCACTTGCCGGTGCATGGTGACTTGCTCAAGAGCATCCATTTCTCCTTCACTCATTGAGTCATAAGTGTCGTCATCATTGAGGATCATGGTCCGCTTGTTGGTACACTCGTAGGACCTGTGGCCCCGGCCTCCACATCTGAAGCATTTGAAAGAACTCGTCTTGACGGTCTCATCGGTTGGGGTTGAGGAAGATGAAGCTCTCGGCTTGAAGTTGCTTGTAGTAGGAGGATGACTTGGAGTTGACGTAGCTTTCTTGGAACTTGAATTGTCGATGTTGCTTGTTGAAGGCTTGGTAGACGGTGTTGGAGTCGTTGAAGCTTGGGTGTTGGAGAGGCCGTAGGACTTGGATGAGAACTTGGCATACTTGAAATCATCTTGCACTTGATGTTCCGCTTTTGTATCTTGATGCACGAGCTCGATGAGGTTTGAGTATGGTTGGAAGTCGGCGATCTTCTTGATAGGATGGTTGAGTCCATTCAAGAAACGTGCCATAGTTTGCTATCATCTTCCGTGACGTTGGCTCTTATCATGGCAATCTCCATCACCTTGTAGTACTCTTCAATTCTCTTGGTTCCTTGCTTGAGTAGTTGGAGTTTCTTGAAGAGGTCGCGGTTGTAGTAGGTTGGCACTAAGCGTGCTCTCATGACATCCTTCATTTGCGCCCAAGTAGTGATGGGTGGTTCACCTCTTGCCTCACGGCGCTCGATTACTTGTTCGCACCAAATGAGGACATAGTCTTGGAACTCAAGGGTTGCCATTGCTATCTTCTTCTCTTCTTCGTAGTTGTGCAAATGGAAGATTTTGTCGACCTTCAATGCCCATGATAGGTACTCTTCGGGATCGTTGCTTCCATTGAACTTGGGCATGGTGAACTTTAGCTTGCCATAGCGTTGCTCTTCATTGTGTTGGGGTCATGGATGATGACGCCCATGTTGTTGATGATTGTCCAACTCGTGTTGCTCTTGGCGAGGAGGGTTGTTAACCTCATGTTGCTCTTGTCATGGAGGATTCCCATTGTCTTCATGCTCTTGGTGAACTTGATGTCCTTGAGGAGCTTGTGGAGGGGCTTGTCAAGCTCGAGGAGGAACTTGACGATGCACGTGAGCTTGAAATCTTCGTTCATGAGCTTCTTTGCGAAGTGCTTCTTCATGTTCACGAGCTTGTCGGCCTCGGTTGGCTACGGCTCAACTTGAATCTTGGAGGGCTTGTTGCGCCTCAATTGCTTGAGCATCACAGAGTTGTTGTTCTTGTCGTTGTGCCTCAGCATCTTGTGCATCTTGGTGTAGGCGTGTTCGCTCTTCCTCTTCATGTTGGCGTTGGCGTTGTCGCTCTCGTGCTTGCGCAAGAACCTCTTGGGTTTGATGTTGTCGGTGCTCTTGAGAGTTGGTGTCGCTTAGAGGATTGAGGCTTGCTTGATGATCTTTGCGCGCGGCACGTCAAAGAGTGTTCGATGTCGGTGTACTTGAGCCTAAGAGGGTGAAGTCGGAGTGGCGACTTGAGCGGGTCCGTCTTGATGAGGATGAAGTGGAAGAAGAGAGGTTTAGCAACAAAGCACGAATCTCGTCCATTCTTGCATCGTTCTCTTGCTTGTGATCGTCGACCTTGTGGTTGAAGTAGTCCCTTGTACGTTTCTCGGAGAGTCGCAAGTCAGCGGCGAGGTTGTCGATGCATTCACTCATTGCTTGTTGCTCTTGATGCAAAGCCCGTTGTGCACCAAAGAGGTGGCTCTTGGTGACGTAGGAGTTCATGTCATCGTCGTGGTCAATCAAGAGTGGGTTGGTAGAGGTACTTGTCCTATCCATCATTCCAAGAGAAAAATGTGAGTGGAATAAGAGAAAAACGTTTCTCACACCTACACAAGTAAAAGCTTATGGTGGAGCTTGGTTAGGATGGTGGCACAAAATTTAATGCAATTGTAAGTGAGCTTCAATAATGTTGGAGAAGATTCGCAAGATTGCAATGCAACAAGTAGACTAAGCAATATAAGGTACACGGAAACACACACGCAAAAAGATAAGTGGGGTCGTGCAACCAAGGATGAGCCAAAATGTGGAATCCACAAAAATGCTCTTGTTGCACAACACTAGAGAGATGCTAGCACGATTGCACAATAGGCGGATACAAAGACTTGTGCACAACCTATTCAGAAAAAATGCAACGATTTCTATCCCAGGTATGCTCTATGCAAGGTGTTTCTATGCGATGATCCAAGATGATCCAGTATGACAATCTTAATGTTGTATGATGCTATGGTTCTTGCCTAAAAGCTCTTTGTTTATCTTTCCCTTTTGCTTAAAAGCTTGTTTGGCTCTTTGTTGTTTGAGCTATTTTCTCATGTAATGCTTCATGAACCAAGACAACAATTTTGTATGCGATGACAACCTTTTGACACAAGAGATGATACCAAGATATGCAAAAATTATGTATGTATGCTATGGGAAGTATGATCACTAATGTGCACAAGTCTCATTGCCGGCAATACTCAATGGCTAGTCTCGATGGGTAAGCGACGCAGAGGAGTAAGGCTATGATGGCTATCAATGTAATGGCAAGAATGATATGTCCAATACCAAGGTGAGGTTACCGTTCCGTCGGTTCCTCGTCCGTAAGCAAAACGGATGACGATGATCCAATGAGCGTCACGAATACCAAGATGTAGTCGAGGTCATCGTTGTTGATTACGCGTCCGTGGCGAAGATGAGCAGCGGTTATGTTGATGTCGTACCGTACCTAAATAGCCGAAACAAAAGTAGGACACAGAACCGCAACTCAAATTCTCAAAGCAAAATTGGACCAAAATTGTTAGAGTTGGTGTTGGGAAGCAGTGGTTGTGTATGTGGTATATGGTGGTGCTATGCGGAAGTGGTGGTGGTATGCGGAAGTATATGTGGGCACGGGAACAAAATTTGGTGAAATATGGACGCAAAACGGGCGGTGGAGAGGAAGAGATGCTGCCAGGGGCCGGATGTTCGGGCTTGATGGCCGGATGTCCGGGGTGCCGGATGCGGGGTATCGGGTCGGATGTCCGGGCTCTGGATCCGGGGATGAACGGGATGAACACCGCGTGGAGAGGTCAAATCCGGGCAATATTCGGAGAAATTTGTGGATGGAAATTGGGGGAAAGTGGATGGAAGGATAGATCTACCTGCAACACACGAAATTCGCAGATCAAATCCAACAAAACTTCATCACACCAACAAATCACAAAAAAATTGGGGGCTATTTTTGTGGTGAATTTTCAAATTAGGGACAAAATCAACAAAAACAAGGCTAGCAACACAACGGGGAGGCTCAAAAATCGTGATCAACGTGGCTCTAGATACCAAGATGATGTAGGGTAGAACCCTAATCAGTCGATCTTTCACGAAAGGAGCGGATCCCGCGATGAACAGGAAGAACACAAGGGGAAAACAAGGGGAAACACGAGAGGAAACACGAGAAAATCACTAAACCAACACGAAATAGTCACACATGTGCTAGATCCTCGAGTACATAAGAGATCACACGATCCATGGACAACTAAGGACGATACAAAGGTAGCCGGTCTTCACCGTGAGGAGGTCTTGAAGTTCTTCTCCGCAAGGAGGTCTTGAATCCAAAGGGATCTTCTCCGAAGAGGGGCCGCGGTCTCTCTCGTGGAGTAGATCCAATGTGGATGAGAAATGCTCTATCTCTAAATATGAGCTTAATCAATGCTAACCCTAGAAAGAGGAACGAGGAGGAGTATATATAGTCTAGGGGTTGAAGGGTACACGGGCCTCGGCCCTTCACTGTGCGCAGATAGGGGAGGCCGGACGTCCGGGCGTCGGGCCATATGTCCGGGCTTCCACGCGAGGCCGGATGTCCGGGCTGGAGAGGCCGGATGTCCGGGCTGGAGCGGCTGGCTTCGTTGCTCTCGGGTTCGGAGGGGTCCGGATTTCCGAGCTGGAGGCCGGATATCCAGGAGCTCGGGAAGGGCCGGATGCCCGAGGCATGTAGATGCTTGGCGGCTATGCAGCTTGATGATGGACGACGCTCCAGGCGACAGACGTCCGGGGTTGTGGCCGGATGTCCGGGTCCTGGGAGGTGTTCTTGACTCCTTCCGTGGGTTCCCTTCATCCATGAACTTGGGGGCTTGTACACCTTCACGTGCATCTTCGGGAGGGTCCTCTTGGTACATAATCATGCACAACGTCTCGGATTCAGGTAGTAGCCATGTCTCGAGAGGATCATATGTAATATCACTAAGGAAGGAAGTCACCTCGTTCTCGAGAGCTCTAGCTCTAGCTCGTGTCATGGGTCCTCTTGGCTCTTGTTGAGGCGATGGTAGGTCCATGGGGATGACCGTAGGATGCTTCGCATCAACCCCTAAGAAACCAAAGAAATACAAAGGCTAGTCCAACATCTCATGTGTGTGAAAGTTTGAGTCCTTGTGTCGTGCCGGTCATTCTTGTGCCAAAAAGAAATGGTAGTTTTCGCATGTGTTCCGATTGTAGACCCATCAATGCTATCACCATTAGATATAGGCATGCTATTCCTTGCCTTGATGATATGCTCGATGATCTTAGCGGTGCCACCATTTTCTCAAAATTGATCTTAAAAGTGGTTATTATCAAATAAGCATACATGAAGGTGATGAATGGAAAACCGTTTTCAAAACAAAATTTGGTTTGTACGAGTGGCTAGTTATGCCTATGGGTTTATCGGAAGCACCATGTACTTTCATGCGTGTTATGCATTATGTGCTTCGGCCTTACATTGGTGTGTTTGTTGTGGTCTACTTTGACGATACTCTTGTGTTTAGTAAATCCCTAAAAGAGCACTTAGATCATCTTAGGGCCGTTTTGCAAACTCTTTGAAAAGAGCGCCTTTAAGCCAATATGGAAAAGTGCACTTTTGGTGTTGACAATATTGTTTTCTTGGGCTTTGTTGTCTCTTCCAAAGTTGAAGCAATTAAAACTTGGCCACAACCTACTAATTTGTAACAAGTGCGTAGTTTCCTTGGTATAGCGGGTTTTTATCGTCGTTTTGTGAAAGACTTTAGCACTATTGCCGCATGGTTGCCTACTTTGAGTAAGAAGAACGCACCCTTTGTTTGGGCTCCATCTCAATCTACCGCATTTGATGAGCTCAAATCTTTGCTTTCACATGCCCCAATTCTTGCATTGCCTAATTTCAACAAAACTTTGGAGGTTAATTGTGATGCTAGAGGTAATGTAATTGGTGGAGTTTTGATGCAAGAAAAGCGACCCATTGCGTACTTTAGTGAAAAACTTTACGGTGCTCAACTTAACTATCCCATATATGACAAATAATTGTATGCTTTAGTGCGAGTATTGCATGTTTGGGAGCATTATCTCCGCCCACATGAATTTGTCATACACACCGATCATGAGACACTGAAGTACCTTAAAGGTCAAACCAACTTGAATAAACGGGATGCTAAATGGAGTGAATTTATTAAATCTTTTCCTTATGTTATCAAGTACATTAAGGGTAAAAAAATGTTGTGGCGGATGCTCTTTCCTGCAAATTCATGTTAGTTACTAAACTTGAGTTGAATGCTATTGGCTTTGAGCATGTTAAAGATCTTTAGGCACTTGATCCTACGTTTGTGATTCCTTATGCCAAATGTCTTGCTAACACTTGTTGAGAGAACTATTATCTCAAGAATGGCTACCTTATGCGCACTAACAAGCTTTGTATACCCGAGTCTTCGCTTCGTTTGCTACTTTTGCAAGAGGACCATGACGGAGGACTTATGGACATTTCGAGCGCGACAAGACCTTTGCCACACTCTCATTCAAGTAATTTTGGCCAAAAATGTTCCGCGATGTGGCACGCTTCACCAACAAATGCTCTACATGCCGCAAAGCTAAGTCACAATCTCAATCTCATGGTTTACATATGCCACTACCAATTCCGTATCAACCATGGGAAGATATTAGTATGGATTTTATGTTTGGTTTTCCTAGGACTCAAAATGGAAAGGATTCCATATTTGTTGTTGTGGACCGATTCTCAAAAATGACACATTTCATCCCATGCAATAAGATAAACGATGCTTCACATGTTGCAAACCTCTTTTGTAGGGAAATCTTGAGGTCGCATGGAGTGCCAAGGATCATTGTGTCGGACCGCGACGTCAAGTTCCTAAGCTACATTTGGAAGACAATATGCGCCAAGCTCGGCATCAAGCTACTATTCTTGACGGCCTATCATCCCTAAACCGATGGCCAGGAAGTCAACAACCAGACGCTATCTACTCTTCTATGTGTGTTGATAAAGAAGAACGCCAAGGAGTGGGAGGAATGCTTACCCATCGCCGAGTACGCCTACAATCGAGCTCGACACTCTACTACCGGCAAGTCCCCCTTAGAGGTTGTGTACGGCTTCAACCCATTGTCCCCATTGGACATTCTACCTCTTCCACTCCAAGAATGTGCAAACATTGATGCATGTGCAAGGGCAAGCTTTCCCAAGAAGATACATGAAGATACATGGACAACGATCGAGCGTCAAGTACATCGCATCGCCACCAAGCTCAACACCAACAAGACACAAATGGTGTTCCAACCGGGAGATCTCGCATGGCTTCATCTTCGCAAGAACCGCTTCCCCAACGAGCACAAGTCCAAGCTACTACCACCAGCTAATGGACCCTTTAAGGTGCTAGCACGCTACAACGAGAACGCTGATACGTCTCCAACGTATCCATAATTTTTGATTGTTCCATGCTATATTATATTCTGTTTTGGACATTATTGGGCTTTATTATACACTTTTATATTATTTTTGGGACTAACTTATTAACCGGATTCACAGCCCAGAATTGCTGTTTTTTGCCTATTTCAGAGTTTAGCAGAAAAATAATATTAAACGGAGTCCAAACGGAATGAAACCTTCGGGAACATGATTTTCGGAACGAACGTGATCCAGAGGACTTGGACCCTACGTCAAGAAAGCAACCAGGAAGGCACGAGGTAGGGGGGTGCACCTACCCCCTAGGCGCGCCGTCCACCCTCGTGGGGCCCATGTTGCTCCACTGACGTACTTCTTCCTCCTATATATACCTACGTACCCCCAAATTACCAGATACGGAGCCAAAACCCTAATTCCATCGCCGCAACCTTCTGTACCCGTGAGATCCCATCTTGGGGCCTTTTCCGGAGCTCCGCCAGAGGGGGCATCGATCACGGAGGGCTTCTACATCAACAACATAGCCTCTCCAATGATGTGTGAGTAGTTTATTTCAGACCTTCGGGTCCATAGTTATTATCTAGATGGCTTCTTCTCTCTTTTTGGATCTCAATACAATGTTCTCTGCCCTCTCTTGTGGAGATCTATTCGGTGTAATCTTCTTTTGCGGTGTGTT
Source organism: Triticum urartu (assembly GCF_003073215.2). NCBI lineage: Eukaryota > Viridiplantae > Streptophyta > Magnoliopsida > Poales > Poaceae > Triticum > Triticum urartu. Next base: position 318,410,975 of record NC_053023.1, on the reverse strand, counting down.
TGCTGAGATCGATGAATTGCGGGTTTATGATCAAGTTTATCTATAAACAATATTTGAATCTTCTCTGAATTCTTTTATGTATGATTGGTTATCTTTGCAAGTCTCTTCGAATTATCAGTTTGGTTTGGCCTACTAGATTGATCTTTCTTGCAATGCGAGAAGTTCTTAGCTTTGGGTTCAATCTTGCGGTGTCCTTTCCCAGTTTCAGTAGGGGCAGCAAGGCATGTATTGTACTGTTGCCATCGAGGATAACAAGATGGGGTTTATATCATATTGCATGAGTTTATCCCTCTACATCATGTCATCTTGCTTAAAGCGTTACTCTGTTCTTTTGAACTTAATACTCTAGATGCATGCTGGATAGCGGTCGATGTGTGGAGTAATAGTAGTAGATGCAGGCAGGAGTCGGTCTATTTGTCTCGGGCGTGATGCCTATATACATGATCATACCTAGATATTCTCATAACTATGCTCAATTCTATCAATTGCTCAACAGTAATTTGTTTACCCACCGTAATACTTATGCTCTCGAGAGAAGCCACTAGTGAAACCTATGGCCCCGGGGTCTATTTTCAATCATATTAATCTTCCATCAACAAGCTATTTCTTTGCCGTTTTTATTTTGCTTTATTTACTTTGCATCTTTATCATAAAAAATACCAAAAATATTATCTTATCATATCTATGAGATCTCACTTTCGTAAGTGACTGTGAAGTGATTGACAACCCCTTTTATTGCGTTGGTTGCGAGGATTTTATTTGTTTGTGTAGGTGCGAGGGACTCGTGCGTGGCCTCCTGCTGGATTAATACCTTGGTTCTCAACAACTGAGGGAAATACTTACGCTACTTTGCTGCATCACCCTTTCCTCTTCAAGGGAAAACCAACGCAGTGCTCAAGAGGTAGCAAGAAGGATTTCTGGCGCCGTTGCCGGGGAGTCTACGCAAAAGTCAACATACCAAGTACCCATCACAAACCCTTATCTCCCGCATTACATTATTTGCCATTTGCCTCTCGTTTTCCTCTCCCCCACTTCACCCTTGCCGTTTTATTTGCCCTCTCTCTCCGTCCTCCTTCTCTTTCCCTATTTGCCTCTTTTTTGCCTGTTTCTTGCTTGCTTGTCATTATGTCTAGTCCCCTATCTTCTCCGTTGTCTCCTGAAAATGAAGTTCTTAATTTTAAGCAAAGGGAAGGATAAAATCTAAAAGACGATTGGTATAGAATTTGCAATGCTCAAAATAGATCTACCAGGAAGCAATCCACTTCCATTCTTCTTCGCAATTTTTATGTAGGCGCTACTCCTTGGCATAGATATATCCTTGATACCATTACCGGAGGGTATTTCTTGGGTAGCCATACTTTTGATTGTTATAGTGCTATGATAGATTTGTTTGGCTCACCCCCTCTTTTGGTTAATGGAACTATGTTAACTTTGGAGCATGTAATGTAAAGAATTGAAATTATTGAAAATAAAGTTGCTACCGTAGAGTTAATTGAAAATTTGGATAAAAAGATCCACAACCAAATTACTCAATATGGATCTAAAGTAGGAGTCACTTTGAAAAATATTAAGGAGAAGGAACCCATAGTTAATGAAAGAATAAATCAGGATTCCACTAGAATCGATAAACTTGAGGGTATCATTACCAACTTGGGAACCGCTTTTTCTTCCGTAAAAAATACTCCAAGTCCTCCAACTAAAATTGCCAAGCTTATGTATGTTCCTAAAAATAAGGGTGAATCCTCTAGCAAGGAAACTGCGGATCTCAAATCTATAAGTATTCATCCCAATCTTTTTGCTATCATTAAGGAACCATTTGCTACGAATGATTTTTTCGATTTTGAGCCTAGAAGTTTGATAATTAATAAAAATAAAGAAACTCCTAAGGATGATAGATGTCTCATTAAAGAATTGCCAACTAAAGATGGCAATACCTAGATCTATCTTCGCTTTTATGCCTAGCTAGGGGCGTTAAACGATAGCGCTTGTTGGGAGGCAACCCAATTTTATTTTTATTCCTTGATTTTTGCTCCTGTTTAGTAATAAATAATTTATCTAGACTCTTTTTTGGTTGTGTTTTTTGTGTTTAATTAGTGTTTGTGCCAAGTAGAACCGTTGGGAAGACTTGGGGAAAGTCTTTTTAATCTTGCTGTAAAAAACAGAAACTTTAGCGCTCACGGGAATTGCTGCCATTGTTATTTGGAAAGAGATATTTAGTTAATTATTTTTTAAGATGATTAATAGATAAATTCCTCACGTCCAGCAATTTATTTTAGAATTTTTAGGGTTCCAGAAGTTTGCATTAGATACAGATTACTACAGACTGTTCTGTTTTTGACATATTCTGTTTTTCGTGTGTTGTTTGCCTATTTTGATGAATCTATGGCTAGTAAAATAGTTTATAAACCATAGAGAAGTTGGAATACAGTATGTTTAACACAAATATAAATAAATAATGAGTTCATTATAGTATATTGAAGGGGTGTTTTGTTTTCTTTCGCTAACGGAGCTCACGAGATTTTCTACTTTGAGTTTTGTGTTGTGAAGTTCTCGAGTTTTGGGTAAAAGATTTGATGGATTATCAAACAAGGAGAGGCAAGAGCCTAATCTTGGGGATGCCCATGGCACCCCAATATAATCTAAGGACACCTAAAAGCCAAAGCTTCGGTATGCCCCGGAAGGCATCCCCTCTTTCGTCTACTTTCATCGGTAACTTTACTTGGAGCTATATTTTTATTCACCACATGATATGTGTTTTGCTTGGAGCGTCTTGTATTATTTGAATATTTATTTGTTAGCTTGATACAATAATCTTTTCTATACACACCTTTTGAGAGAAACACACATGATTTGAAAATTATTAGAATACTCTATGTGCTTCACTTATATCTTTTGAGTTATATAGTTTCTGCTCTAGTACTTCACTTATATATTTTAGAGCACGGCGGTGGATTTGTTTTATAGAAAATATTATTCTCTCATGCTTCACTTATATTATTTTGAGAGTCTTAAACAGCATGGTAATTTACTTAAACTAGGAAATTAATCCTAATATGCTAGGCATTCAAGACTAGTAAAAAATATTTATGAGTGTGCTGAATACTAAGAGAAGTTTAATACTCGATAATTGTTTTGAGATATGGAGATGGTGATATTAGAGTCATGCTAGTTGAGTAGTTGTGAATTTTAGAAATACTTGTGTTGAAGTTTGTGATTCCCGTAGCATGCACGTATGGTGAACCGTTATGTGATGAAGTCGGAGCATGATTTATTTATTGATTGTCTTCCTTATGAGTGGCGGTCGGGGACGAGCGATGGTCTTTTCCTACCAATCTATCCCCCTAGGAGCATGTGCGTAATACTTTGCTTTGATAACTAATAGATTTTTGCTATAAGTATGTGAGTTCTTTATGACTAATGTTGAGTCCATGGATCATATGCACTCTCACCCTTCCACCATTGCTAGCCTCCCTAATACCGCGCACTTTTCGCCGGTATCATACACCCACCATATACCTTCCTCAAAACAGCCACCATACCTACCTATCATGGCATTTCCATAGCCATTGTGAGATATATTGCCATGCAACTTACCACCATTCCGTTTATTATGACACGCTCCATCATCGTCATATTGCTTTGCATGATCATGTAGTTGACATTGTATTTGTGGCAAAGCCACCGTTCATAATTCTTTCATACATGTCACTCTTGATTCATTGCACATCCCGGTACACCGCCGGAGGCATTCACATAGAGTCCTATTTTGTTCTAAGTATCGAGTTGTAATTCTTGAGTTGTAAGTAAATAAAAGTGTGGTGATCATCATTTTTAGAGCATTGTCCCAAGTGAGGAAAGGATGATGGAAACTACGATTCCCCGACAAGTAGGGATGAGACTCTGGACTAAATAAAAAAAGAGGCCATAAAAGAAGAGAAGAGGCCCAAATAAAAAATGAGAGAAAAAGAGAGAAGGGACAATGCTACTATCCTTTTACCACACTTTTGTGCTTCAAAGTAGCACCATGATCTTCATGATAGAGAGTCTCCTATGATATCACTTTCATATACTAGTGGGAATTTTTCATTATAGAACTTGGCTTGTATATTCCAATGATGGGCTTCCTCAAAATGCCCTAGGTCTTCGTGAGCAAGCGAGTTGGATGCACACCCACTTAGTTCCTTTTGTTGAGCTTTCATATATTTATAGCTCTAGTGCATCCGTTGCATGGCAATCCCTACTCACTCACATTAATATCTATTAATGGGCATCTCCATAGCCCGTTGATACGCCTAGTTGATGTGAGACTATCTTCTCCCTTTTTGTCTTCTCCACAACCACCATTCTATTCCACATATAGTGATATGTCCATGGCTCACGCTCATGTATTGCGTGAAGATTGAAAAAGTTTGAGAACACCAAAAGTATGTAACAATTGCTTGGCTTGTCATCGGGGTTGTGCATGATTTAAACACTTTGTCTGGTGAAGATAGAGCATAGACAGACTATATGATTTTGTAGGGATAACTTTCTTCAGCCATGTTATTTTGAGAAGACACAATTGCTTAGTTAGTATGCTTGAAGTATTATTATTTTTATGTCAATAGTAAACTTTTGTCTTGAATCTTTCGGATCTGAATATTCATACCACAATTAAGAAAATTACACTGAAATTATGCCAAGTAGCATTCCACATCAAAAATTCTGTTTTTATCATTTACCTATTGGAGGACGAGCAGGAATTAAGCTTGGGGATGCTTGATACGTCTCCAACGTATCTATAATTTTTTATTGTTCCATGCTATATTATATTCTGTTTTGGACATTATTGGGCTTTATTATACACTTTTATATTATTTTTGGGACTAACCTATTAACCGGAGGCCCAACCCAAAATTGTTGTTTTTTGACTATTTCAGAGTTTCGGAGAAAAAGAATATCAAACGGAGTGCAAACGGAATGAAACCTTCAGGAATGTGATTTTTGGAACGAACGTGATCCAGAGGACTTGGACCCTATGTCAACAAAGCAACCAGGAAGGCACGAGGTAGGGGGGCGCGCCTACCCCCCAGGCGCGCCCTCCACCCTCGTGGGGCCCACATTGATCCACCAACGTACTTCTTCCTCCTATATATACCTACATACCCCCAAATTACCAGATACGGAGCCAAAACCCTAATTCCACCGCCGCAACCTTCTGTACCCGTGAGATCCCATCTTGGGGCCTTTTCCGGAGCTCCGCCGGAGGGGGCATCGATCACAGAGGGCTTCTACATCAACATCATAGCCTCTCCGATGATGTGTGAGTAGTTTATTTCGGACCTTCGGGTCCATAGTTATTAGCAAGATGGCTTCTTCTGTCTTTTTGGATCTCAATACAATGTTCTCCCCCTCTCTTGTGGAGATCTATTCGATGTAATCTTCTTTTGTGGTGTGTTTGTTGAGACCGATGAATTGTGGGTTTATGATCAAGTTTATCTATGAACAATATTTGAATCTTCTCTGAATTCTTTTATGTATGATTGGTTATCCTTGCAAGTCTCTTCGAATTATCAGTTTGGTTTGGCCTACTAGATTGATCTTTCTTGCAATGGGAGAAGTGCTTAGCTTTGGTTTCAATCTTGCGGTGTCCTTTCTCAGTGACAGTAGGGGCAGCAAGGCACGTATTGTATTGTTGCCATCGAGGATAACAAGATGGGTTTTATATCATATTGCATGAGTTTATCCTTGTACATCATGTCATCTTGCTTAAAGCGTTACTCTGTTCTTTTGAACTTAATACTCTAGATGCATCCTGGATAGCGGTCGATGTGTGGAGTAATAGTAGTAGATGCAGGCAGGAGTGCGTCTACTTGTCTCGGACGTGATGCCTATATACATGATCATACCTAGATATTCTCATAACTATGTTCAATTCTGTCAATTGCTCAATAGTAATTTGTTTACCCACCATAATACTTATGCTCTCGAGACAAGCCACTAGTGAAACCTATGGCCCCCGGGTCTATTTTCCATCATATTAATCTTCCATCAACAAGCTATTTCTTTGCCGTTTTTATTTTGCTTTATTTACTTTGCATCTTTATCATAAAAATACCAAAAATATTATCTTATCATATATATCAGATCTCACTTTCGTAAGTGACCATGAAGGGATTGACAACCCCTTTATTGCGTTGGTTGCGAGGATTTTATTTGTTTGTGTAGGTGCAAGGGACTCACGCATGGCCTCCTACTGGATTGATACCTTAGTTCTCGAAAACTGAGGGAAATACTTACACTACTTTGCTGCATCACCCTTTACTCTTCAAGGGAAAACCAAAGCATTGCTCAAGAGGTAGCAAACGCCTACAAGATCGACATCCCACGACACAAGTACAACGTAAGCGACATCTTCAATGTCAAGGACTTGGCGAAGTACCATGGTGATGAAGATCACGATCCGCGGACGGATCTCTACCAGGAGGGGGGGGATGATGCGGAGCATCCTTCCATCATTCCCATGGACTCTACACCAACACATCAAGCACCACATGGGCCTATGACAAGAGCTCAAGCACGCGCAATGAAAACTGAGGTGAACTCCTTCCTACTTGACATGGATATGTATATGAATGGGACTTTGTTGCTACCTCACCAAAATGCACTATGTATCATTAGGTACGAAGAGGAACATTCCCAAGCAGCTAAGGAGCATCACCAAGGAGTAGGAGAAGCAACCCAAGGACTTGAGGAAGAAGAAGGAAGCACAAAGGAGCAGGACAGAAGTCCTAGGCGACCCCGTGTGCACGGCCCCCCGAGACCCCGTGCCCACGGGCTACATAGTGAGCTACGGTTGTAGCACCCCGTGCGCATGGGCGTGTACTGTGTGCACGGGACCCCCATGCGCACGGGCCCAACTTACCCCGTGCGCTCGAGCCCTACAGGATGGCCGATGTGACGCCTGGGTAATCAAGCTACAGTAAACCTCTGTTAATGATGCCACGTCACACGATTACTGTTGCTAAACTCACATTGGTTCGAAACCGATTCAAATTCAAATTCAAAATAAAGTCAAGCAATAAAGGTTTTCAAATATTAAAACTAAAATGTTCGCGATGTGCCAAATAATTCATAAGTACTATTGGTGGGTAAACCGAGTCTTTATAATTTTTTTTAAATGAACTAAACTAAATAAAACAGTAGCAAAAACAATTAGATAAATGCCTTTTATTAATTATAAAATATTAAACCATTTTATTTGAGGTTAAACTTTTTGTGACAGTGGTATAATTAGTAAAACTAATTTAGGTGCTACTAAAATGTTTTACAAAACTAAAATAGATTGAAGCATGAAATAAAACAGAAAGGAAATAATACAAAAAAATAGAAAGAACCACCCCCCTTGGTCACTGGGCCTCGACCGAGCGGGCCACCAGGCCGGCCCATCTCCTGTTCTATAACCCCTACCCCCACCGACACCTAACCCTAACCCGCACACGATCCCCACTCTCCCCTCTCTCTCGATACCGTCTGGATCGGGGCCCCAGCGCCCGATCCCGCCCACATCGTCGCCCCCGTTGCCCCTCGCCGCCGTTCGCCCACCACCTCGTCGGACCGCCCCCCTGTCGGACCGCTCCGCCCTCGACCTCCTCCTCGCCAGATTTGCGTCGCTAGCGCCATCCCTCCCGGACTCCTCCGCGTCCCTCCTCTCCTTCGCGAGGCGCCCGCCTGAAGTCGCGGCCTCGCCTCGTTGCCGTCCGATGCCGCCTGCCGGAGCCACCTCGCCGGACTGCTCCGCCGTTCCCCCTCGACCTCCCCCTCGACTCGGCTCCGACGAGCCTCGCCGCCCGATCCCCTGCACCGCTTGTGAGCATCACCCCTCTCCTCTCCCCCTCTCCTCCCATCGTCGAATACGGCCGCGCCGCGGAACCCCCCAGCTGCTGCGCCAGTCGGCGCCTCCGGCGAGCGCATGCCCCGGCTTGCCGATGCCTAGGTCGCCTGCGCGCCCTGTCGGGTGCGCCCTCGCGTGCCTCGCCGCAGCCCCGCTGCTCCTCGCCGCATCGCGCGCTCTGTCCCTCGCCTCTGGCCCCCTCTGCTGCTCGCGCGCCTCGTCCCCTGCGTCCCGGCTCGCCCCCCTTCGCCTTGCCTGAACCACGGCGCCAGCCGCGCCCGCGCCAGCCGGCCGCGTTGGCCGCGCCTGCTCGCTCCCCCTACTCTGGCTTGGCCTCGCTACCGGGTGGCCGGCGGCTCCGCCCGCATCGCCCGTTTCGGGCTGGCGCCCGCGCCCGTAACCACTGCCCAGCGCCCACTAAGGCCCCAGGGCCTATGACACGTGGGCCTGCCCCAGAACAAAGAAAAAAAAGAGATAAAAAATAAATAAATAATAATTAAATTAATTAATTAATTAAGTTAATTAATCCTAATTAACTAATCTAATTAACTAGTTAGCTTAATTAAACAGTAATTAGATTAGTTAAACCCTAATTAGACTAAACAGTTAATGACGAACGGGACCCACATGTCAGGTTGACCAGGTCAACTGCCGATGTCATGCTAACGTCATGATGACATCAGAAAACACTGTTCTGGATAATGTTGATTTAAATAATTAAATAAATCCTAAAATTGATTTAAATCTTTTAAAATTAATATAAAATAAACCGTAGCTCGGATGGAAAAACTTTGTACATGAAAGTTACTCAGAACAACGAGACGAATCCAAATACACAGCCCGTTCGTCCGCCACACATCCCTAGCATAGCAAACACGCAACTTTCCCCCTCTGGTTCATCTGCCCGAAAGCGTGAAACACCGGGGATTCTTTCCCGGTTGTTTCCCCCTTTCCCGGTATCACCTAGTACTGCGTTGGGTCAAATCTAGCACCGCGTATTGCCATGTTATGCTTTGTGATACTTTGATTGCTCTGTTATTTATTGTGTTTCCCCTCCGTTACTTCTTTTCAGTAGACCCCGGGACTGCCGGCGACCCCTAGTTCGACTACGGTGTTGACGACACGTCCTTCTTGCCAGAGCAACCAGGCAACCCCCCCCTTTTATCACCAGATATCTCCTACTCTTCTCTATACTGCATGCATTAGTGTAGTGTAGCATGTTACTGCTTTCCGTTATTCCTATCCTGATGCATAGCCTGTCCTTGCTACTACTGTTGTTACCATTACCTGCTATCCTACTGCTTAGTATAGGATGCTAGTGTTCCATCAGTGGCCCTACACTCTTGTCCGTCTGCCATGCTATACTACTGGGCCGTGATCACTTCGGGAGGTGATCACGGGCATATACTAAATACTTTACACATTTACATTACTTATCATACTGTTCGGAGATGGGGGCTGAAGGGGCAGGTGGCTCCATCCCGGTAGAGGTGGGCCTGGGTTTCCGACGGCCCCCGACTGTTACTTTGAGGCGGAGCGACAGGGCAGGTTGAGACCACCTAGGATAGAGGTGGGCCTGGCCCTGGTCAGCGTTCGCAGATACTTAACACGTTTAACGAGATCTTGGTATTTGATCTGAGTCTGGCTACTGGCCTATACGCACTAACCATCTACGCGGGGACAGTTATGGGCACTCGACGTCGTGGTATCAGCCGAAGCCTTCGTGACGTCAGCGACTGAGTGGCGCGCGCCGGATTGGACCGTAAGCCTGCTCTTGTATTAAGGGGGCTAGTTCTGCTTCCGGCCGCGTTCGCAACGTGCAGGTGTGCAAAGGGCGATGGGCCCAGACCCCTGCGCCATAGGATTTAGACCGGCGTGCTGACCTCTCTGTTGTGCCTAGGTAGGGCTGCGACGTGTTGATCTTCCGAGGCCGGGCATGACCCAGGAAAGTGTGTCCGGCCAAATGGGATCGAGCGTGTTGGGTTATGTGGTGCACCCCTGCAGGGAAGTTAATCTATTCGAATAGCCGTGATCTTCGGTAACAGGACGACTTGGAGTTGTACCTTGACCTTATGACAACTAGAACCGGATACTTAATAAAACACACCCTTCCAAGTGCCAGATACAACCGGTGGTCGCTCTCTCACAGGGCGACGCAGGGAGGATCATCGGTTAGGGTTATGCTATGCGATGCTACTTGGAGGACTTCAGACTACTCTCTTCTACATGCTGCAAGACGGAGGCTGCCAGAAGCGTAGTCTTCGAAAGGACTAGCTATCCCCCCTTATCTCGGCTTTCTGCAGTTCAGTCCACATATAATAGCCTTATTCCAATTGATACCAATGCATACATATGTAGTATAGCTCCTTGCTTGCGAGTACTTTGGATGAGTACTCACGGTTGCTTCTCCCTCTTTTCCCCCTATCCCTTCTACCTGATTGTCGCAACCAGATGTTGGAGCCCAGGAGCCAGACGCCACCTTCGACGACGACTCCTACTACACCGGAGGTGCCTACTACTACGTGCTGCCCGCTGACGACGACCAGGAGTAGTTTAGGAGGATCCCAGGCAGGAGGCCTGCGCCTCTTTCGATCTGTATCCCAGTTTGTGCTAGCCTTCTTAAGGAAAACTTGTTTAACTTATGTCTGTACTCAGATATTGTTGCTTCCGCTGACTCGTCTATGATCGAGCTCTTGTATTCGAGCCCTCGAGGCCCCTGGCTTGTAATATGATGCTTGTATGACTTATTTTATTTGTAGAGTTGTGTTGTGATATCTTCCTGTGAGTCCCTGATCTTGATCGTACACGTTTGCGTGTATGATTAGTGTACGGTCAAATACGGGGGCGTCACAGCCGACTAAGTTCGGGTTTTGGGCCTCCACTTCATCCTCCTTGCCCCAAGCCTATATATTCCATACCTAGGGTTATGTTTAGGGTTAGCAAAGACATATGTGAGATATTTGAGAGATTTGCTCCTTCTACCACTCCATTGGAGATCAAGGCCTCTTAGGAGAGGATCCACTTGTGGATTTCAAGACCTCCTCTTGGAGAAGACTATCATCATCAAGACCTCATCTCTTAGGAGTGGGAAGAACTTTACCTAGTGCTTGTTTCCTTTGATTGTTCATGTACTCTCGTGGATCTATGTGTTTGCTATTCTAATGGATGTGTGATTGGGTTTTGTTGGAGTGAATTCCTCTTTGTGTTCTCGGTATTCATCCCTCTTTCCCCTCCAAGTCTGAAAATATCCATCTTAGGGTTTCACCCTACAACAATACGTTTCCTCCTAGTGACACACGTTGCCGGAAGGCCTAGAATAAATCTCGTAAAATGCGAGCACCAACGTAAGTCTAAAACTTGAACTCTGTTGGGTTAGTTATATCACTGTCCTCCTAACCATCCAACTACATATTGGCTCGCCATAAATCCTCTTTTTATCTACATGAAATGACAGTGACGTCGTCTAACAAAAGATGCTAGCTCAAGTGAAGTGCATGAACATGCTCTCAAAATTAATGGCACATTTATATATTTATATCAATGGCTCTTTACCTTTATTTCTACAAGTCTTAAATTATCACAAATAATAAGTACAATACGTGTGGCACAATGCACTCCAGCCCTGACCTTTTTTACAACTAAAGTTGCCATCTGAAAAAAAACTTACCATCCGAAAAAAAGTTGTCATGCTTGACTATTAAAATTGTCATACTTGCATCACTAAGTTTGCCCTGAAAACCGTTCGGAGTTGCCATGTGTTTGTACCACACATGTGGCACTTATTATTATCCTAAATTATTTGCATGTTAATTTATAATACATACTGTAAAATTTCCGGACAATTCGAATCAAAAGGAAGGTAAAACGAAGAAAGTGTCAACAAAGAATTTTGTGAACATTCATGGGGGATCAATATCATGAGTTGGCGAGGAAGAAACAATAATAACAGAAGCTAAAATATAAACCGACACCCTGGGTTTAGATTACTAGATACACACACAAACACATTTGTTGCCTCGATTGTTTCCTCTCCACCGATCAACCCACGTACGCATGCACACAAGATGAGTATCTTCACTTCTGCTCTGCTCTAGTTAGACTCGAGCTGCGCGTACCACACACCCTGGATCTTGACATCCTTGGGCGCCTTGGCGCCGAGGTCGGTGTCTGACGGCTGCACGCTCTCGAAGACACCGATCACCTCGCCGGTCTCCGGCTTGCTCTTGGTCACGCTGAGCGTGATGTTGCCCGTGGACGAGGACGCGTTCTTCACGTTCTCCTTAGCCAACTCCTCCTCGTCTCCTCTGCCTCCGGCGGGTAGCGCCACGGCGTTGTCGTAGCCAGTAGAGCCACCACGGCCCTTTGGGTCGAGGAAAGACGAACCCCTGTAGCTGGGCACGAGGAAGGGCCCGCTGAAGCTCTCGGGCTTGCCGGTAGCGACGAGCTGCTTGACGGTGAAGAGGAAGGGCACTCGCTCGCCTCCGGGGAGCTGCACGGTGACGGCCGCGTAGTCGATGCCGTCCTTCTCCTCGAACTTGAGGGTGCCGTCGGCGCCAACCTCGAGCGGGCCTTCCATCTCGTCAAGGGTGTAGGTGAGACGGGTCATGAGCTTGGTTTTCTGGAAGGCCGGCGGCTCGTTCTTCTGGATGCCCTCGGCCTTGACGGTGAAGGAGGTGGGCTCCAGGCAGAACTTCTTCATCTCGTACTTGCCGGCCTTGAAGGGGAAGGAGTCGACGCCGCCGTCGATGGTCGGGCACTGGTTCGCGGTGCCGGTACCCTTCACCTCCATGTAGGTCTTGCTCTGGATCTCGTCGAAGGTCAGCCTCTTGGGCGCCCCCTCCGCGCTCGCGCCCTGCACCCACGCCTGTCACTCTAGCTAGCTGGACTGGAGTGGAGTAAACGGCCATGGACGGCAATAGAATGGATTAGTCAGCTTACGGAGACGAGGAGGGCAGAGGTGGCGAGGGCGAAGCCGGCCATCTTGGCGGCGTCGGCGCACTTGCTTGCGACCTCCCTGATGTCGGACTGCAGGGAGCAGGTGATCCTGGCGCCAGCGTCAACGCCGAACGCCCGGGCGACGTGCGACGACGGCCGCGCGGAGGAGGCCCGGCCGCCGATCTTGGCCGGCATCAGCGTGGCCGCGGCTTGGAGAGACGCTGCCATGTTGGTCGGTGGCTTGGTACGCGGGAGGATCGATCCCACTGGTGGTTGAGAGGCGTGTTGTCAGGGCAGGCAAGTGTTATCTATGCGAGGCGCGGATAAGAGACGGCCTCCCATTGGTGGCTTCCGGATAAGAATATCCATTTGTTCCCATGCACGCATACGCACCAGCCAGTCATTCCCCCTCTGCCGATCCAGCACCAGCCACAAGGTTGGGCCGCGCCCAGAGCGCGCGCCGGCGCAGTTCGCCCGTCGCTATCACCGTCCTTGCAGCCTGTACTCATCATTGTCAGCTGACCAGCTGCTAAGCCGCTATTGTGCGGCTTCCCCTCCACCTCCAGTGCCACCCACCAGCTGCTCGGCACGGCCGTGTTCCAGTGATCTTTGCCGCTCATCACGACGCACAGCGTGCTCCCTTAAGCCATGAATGCACATCCGCCATGAACACCACTGTGCGGAACCGCCCATGCCGCCGGCCTGGCTTTAGGATCTCCATCCTCAGTCCGTGCTCTGAACGGCCTGGCTTTAGTGCCGCGGTCACCACAACGCCACGGCTACGCACTCATGGTCCGCAACGGCAATCAAATCGATCCATTATACACACACATTAAATCTCGCTGTACAATTTCTCTTTCTCTCTCAGCCATCCGTCGCCTGACGAGAGCCACCGGCGTGCCGCGCCGAGCCGGCGGCACACAGGGAAACTGAGCTCACCATGATAACCTAATTTAGCGCCCTATACACCGGCGGGAGTGTTTGGGCGTGTCCGCTAGCAGTGCGCGAACAATATCCAATTTGTCCTCCCCACAACCACAACCATCAAATTTGAATACCGTATTTCATACAAAACCACACAGTCTGCGTAAATCATAGAGATAGCATAAATGTAAGCAAAGGATATGCAATTTGTTCGTCCAAAAGGGCCGAGATAGTTCAAATTCAACCTAAAATGAAAGTAAAACAACTAAAATATAAATATACCAAGACAGGCGGCCGGAGTCCACCACTTGGCCGGTCCTTGCCCTTGAAGTCGCGGCGTGGCGGTCCGTCTTCGTCATTTACGCGTCAGTGGCAGGAGGGTCATCGTCGTCCATGGTGGTGCAGCTCTCCGATGCGGACGAAATGTAGCCGGAGAGGCGACAGAGGAGGCACTATTGCTCCTTCGCGTGACGGGCGACCTTGGAAGCAGCGGTCTCTTTCTCCCATGCGAAGTGCTCGGACGCGAGCGCCTTAGCGTTCTTGCATAGGAGGTGCCGCGCATCAGATTCCACCGTGATCATCGACCGCGGCATGATCTCACGGAGTGCCTCCTCCGGGTCGACGGGGACGGAGCGCGCTTGCTTGCGGGAAGAGCCGGGCTCCGCCGCGTCCGCTTTCGCCTTCACCTCTGACTCCGGCATGCGCATTCGCGTGAGAGCCATGGGCACGAGAAGCCTCCTCTACCCGGGCGGTGCTGGCGCCGGAGGGAAAGGTGAGACACCCGCCCTGCTCCAGAACAGAAGCGGCGCAGAGCTGGACATGCAGGCGCGGGATGGGTGGGCACGACCCGCATTCCGTCGGCGGGACGTGGAGTAGCTAGTGGCGGACAAGACGAAGCTCGAGCTCCCGTCGGTGTCCACGTGCAAGCGATGGCAATGCGGAGCACGAGCTCATCCTCATCCGGCGTGTCGCTGCTCGATCTGTCGTCCACATCCTTCAGCAGTCTGTCCTAGCCCATGGGATCAGGCTCACTGTTGAGTCCTGATCGGAGTTGGCCATGGCAAGGGGAGGTGACGAATTTGGGAGGAAGCGGAGGCCACGAGGGAAGCGGAGAAGAGGAGTGTGGTGTGAGAAAGTGAGGGTTTCACTAGGGTTCATCTGATGTGGTGGGGTATTTGCGGGGGCATTAGCGGGGGAGGGGGGCTAGTGGGAGAATCCGATGTATGGAGAGTGCCGGTCAGTTCGGTCATTTGGGCTGGATATGGGGAGCCCAGTTGGGTGGCATTTTTTTCGCCCGGACACTAAACTGGAAGCTGTTGGGCGTTTGGGGCAGGTATGGGGCTCCGGTTGTAGATGCTCTAACCAGCTAGGTGCCTACCTCTATTATTTAGTAAGGGCATCTCCAACGGTGACACCCAAAATGGACCAATCCACAGACGTGCACGATGATACGAGAGCAGGCCATTCAACCATGCCCGCATATCTTTCAAACCGTATTTGAACGAACCAAACAAATTACACATGAACTGGATGATTTTCATCTAAGCTGGAGCACATTCATTACATTTAAAAAAATTCATTTAAAAAGTGACAATACCTAAACCTAGACTAAATCTAAGACGATGCACGTCCTTCGAGTCTTTGTTGTTCCCATTCGTTCTCATGTCGGGCGCGGGTGTCCGTGTCCGATGGCCAGCTCAGCCCCGCGGAGTAAAGATGCGGCCGCCGACAAGGAAGAGTAGGACATGGGACATGGACATGCTCACATAACTTGAGGCCTTACTGTCTCCCATGCCCTACTCCTCGTCAGACTACACGACATGTCCGTCACCGGTGGATGTCAGGCCGATGATGTACGTGGATGGGCCGGCCTCGTTAATGTGCCCGTTCCATTGAAGCATCATTGGTGCCGTGAATGACGTGCATCTGCGTTCTATTCCTTGATCGCCAACGCCGCCAGTGTGTCCGACTGCGCCATGACCGCATTATAGGTTGCGCGCGGCCTCGTACAGCCCACGCTGCCCAGAGATGAAGTTGGGGTTCCCCACGGCCATGGCCACCACGACCTTCTAGCTCTCGAGCTCGTCATACATTTGGCCCTCCGCCAACCTGTGTTGCTCGAGGAGAGAGAGAGGTTGTGCCACTGCTCCTCATGGGCCGGTAGGAACACCAACATTGGTTGCGGTGCCGGCTGCTCCTCCGCCATGGTGTCATTGATTGAAGTGCACATGTGTTTGTCGGAATCGGGGTTCCGAGGACCCTAAGGTTCGTAACTCTAGGGTGCACTCATTCCTACCGCCCTATCCTACCTTGCAGTTAGCCACGGCGAAGCTACAGCGAGAGCGAGCTAGCGGAAGTAGGCCGGAGACACAACAGTTACCCTGGTTCGGGCCACCTTGTGGTGTAAAACCCTACTCCTACTTGGTGGTTGGATTGCACTAGCGAAATAGATCTAGTACAAGTGTTGGAGGGAAGAATCGTCTACCTCATCTATGGTGGGACCCTGCCCTCCTTTTATACATGCCTTAGTCATATTCCTCCGAAAGCATTGGCGGGAAGGGTTGCCACACGATGGCAATTTTGAAGGGCGACAAGGGCGCAGTCTATCCTGAAAAAGGTGGTCTTCGCTTGCAAAGCTACCGTCCATGATGCACCGGTGGGATCCATGATGACCTCTGCCCTACGCGCCCGTCGTCCTGGTCTTCTTGCACCGATCAGGCAAACTTTGGGGATCGCTTTGGGAACCGGCGTGTTGGCCCTGCTCCCTTAGCACCCAAGATGAAATCCTCCTCATTCGCGCTTGCTGGCATGGTCTCTGGTGTTGTTCGCCGTTCCACACATAACCCACGTGAAGGCACGAAGCCAAGCGAGCAGCTCCTGACTTGCTTGTCTTCGCGAGGGGGCATCGCGAGGTGGCCATGGGAGACCGCCTCGTGAGGCTCCGGTGCAGCCGCCTAGTCATCTCAGGACGCCTGCCGATGGGGGCCTCACGAGGGGTCTTGCTCGTGGTATTTGCTGGTGGGCCACTGGATGGACTTTTGTCATGCGCCGTGCCCTGGGTTGAAGGCAGACAGACCTAGGTATCCCCGGTCCCCCGGGCCTGACAGTAGCCCCCGGGCTCGCAGCGCGCACGTCTCCGCCCGTTAGGGGGGCTGAACAGTGCGGGCCCTAACCGCCTACGGGCCAGGCGTGATGCGTGGCACTCGATGAGCGGGGAACGCCCCCGCTTCTCCCACGACGCCTCGGCAACTACCTAGACTGACATAAATCCTGCCCGCGCGCAGCACGATGCCATCATTACCTTACTTGTCTAGCATCTGCCTTCCTTCTCGTGCATGATTCCTCTCCCTTCTCCGGTTACCCGTTGCCTCTGCCCCAGCTACTTCGCCATGGCGCCCCTAGTAGGAAAAATAAAGTAGCGAGGGAGATGCCCAGGGAGGCGGCGCCGGAGCCTGCCCTCGGCAGGTCCACAGTCATCAATGCCGAGGGGCTCGATAAGGTTCTCCCAATGACCGCAGCCGCCTCCATTGAATGGGGGGCTACCCGAATCTGGTCGGCTTCACGTCCGGCCACCGAGCTCGACGTTACCTGCATCCCTATTCCCCTTCATGCGCGCTTGACCGTCTTGCTACCACTGTTCTCTGACTTCTTCATTGCTATCCTCTCTCACTACCAGGTCCATGCCTTGCACCTCGACCCGACCCCCGTTCTTCTTCTTATGTGAAGGCTTCGTGGGCGTCCCCCCTTCGGTGGTGCTGCTTTGCCATTTTTTCAGCATGCGGGTGACCGCGGCGAACCAACGCTCTGGATGTGTATCGCTCTGCATCGCGGAGGATACGACAGGTGATGGCATCAACATGGAGCTTGCCCACGAGGCAGAGGGCTTTAGCCAGCAATGGGTGTATATGGACGCAGCCCAATTCAGCCCTTACAGCTGATTCCAATGTCCCCGGTGGCGAGGAGCTCTGGATGGGAGCACAAGAGGCTAGTTGACCCGATACTGGCACGGGTGTGGAAGTGGTTGGCCGTCCTGAGGGTGGCGGGGGTAACGATGGTCACAGTTGTGAGGGAGTTCCTCCATCAGCGCATTGGCCCCCTTCAGTGTCACTCCCGCCCGATGTGGGCTTCATTGGCCCGGAGGACCCAATGCGGCTGCACATGGGTAGCCTGCCGCTGGAGGTGTTGAGTGGGGTGCTTCGCTACTTGGCCGGGGAGGAAGAAGCGGAGGAGCCTCCCGAGGCGGGGCTCCTGTGCATCGTTATCGGAACAAGGAGGCATTTGTCGGTACGATGCCATGCTTTAACCAGTGGGGGCTACTTTTGGAGGGCCATGAGGGGCCCCGGGACAACCCTTTCCTGGTGGTCCCTGACTTGGGAGGTCGTGAGGACGGCGAGACCTCAACGGCTATCGTAGAGATGTCTGCGGGCCATGCCAGTGGGCCAGCGACCCGCCTGCAAGCGCGGCTTGAAGCACCGATGGCACCGTCCTCCTGAGGTCGCGCTCGCCAGGCTCAGGTGATGGGGGGCGCAAGTGGGCCTCTGGAGGCGAATACTACGAGGTAGCGGGCCACTGGGGACGATTTCAAGAGACAGCCCCATGAACCCCCCTGTAACGGAGACCAGCGCCGAAGCTGGGGCCGCCGGTCCCATGGCCCCCCTCGCGGGGCTAACCGCGAGAAGAGGCTTCATGCGGGCAACAGTGGCGGGGTCCCGTTGCGGTTGCTGAAGAAGAGGGAGTGGGTCGCCAAGGATGAGTAAGTATTCACCTCCCCCCTCTTCATACCCATCAATCCTCATGTGCCTTAGTGCCTGCCCTACGCAGGTCCTCCTCGAACATCTAGAAGGAGATGGAGCCCCCTGGCTTGGCGGGGAGCGCGTCACCATTTGTCGCAGCTGCAAGTGATAATCCCCAAGTACAAGGAATCATAGCAGCAATTTCCAAAGGTGGAACTTGTAAGTATAGAGTGTCGAACCCACAAGGAGCTAAAGGTAATATCAATATTCTCTCAAGTCCTCTCGGCCACTGTTATGACTCTACGTACACGGAACGTTTGCTTCCATCCAGAAACGAGAAATAAAACTACATTGTGGGTATGAAGAGGATAACTTTGCATGATATCGGAGAACTAAAATATAAAAGTAGGTGCCATTAACATAAATTTAGAATATATTACTATATATTAAAAATAGCGAGTGTGAAAAAATGATGGGTCGGTGTGCGGAATTATCCTAGGCAATTGTTAACAAGATCAGTACTCGTCATTGCAATTTCATATGAGGGAGAGGCATAAGCTAACATACTTTTTATTCTTGGATCATATGCACTTATGGTTGGAACTCTAGCAAGCATCCGCAACTACTAAAGATCATTAAGATAAAACCCAACCATAGCATTAAAGTATCAAGTACCCTTTATCCCACATGCAACAACCCCCCCCCACTCGGGTTTATGCTTCTGTCGCTCAAGCAACCCACTATAAGCAAATCATGAACGTATTGCAACACCCTACAGCGGGAATCCCTCATGTGTGCGCGGCATGGAAGGCACCATAGGACATCACCAAAATAGAACATACAACTCAAACCAATCTAGATCATCAATCAACCCAAAAGACAAAAGAAATCTACTCAAAACATCATAGGATGGCAACACATCATTGGATCATAATATGTGGCATAAAGCACCATGTTCAAGTAGGGGATTACAGCGGGGTGCGGGAGAGTGGACCGTGTAAAATAGATGAGGATGGTGATGTTGATGAATACCATCACCGCGGCGATGGTTCCCCCGGTGGCACTCCGGCACCAACAACAGAGATGGGGAGAGAGTCCCCCCTTGTGCTTCCTCCTCCATGGCCTCTTGATGTCTACTACACAACCTTCTTCTTGTAGACTCGTGTTGGGCCTCCAAGCGCGGAGTTTTATAGGACAGTAGAAAATTTTCCTCAAGTGGATGACCTAAGGTTTATCAATCCGTGGGAGGCGTAGGATGAAGATGGTCTCTCTCAAACAACCCTGCAACCAAATAACAAAGAGTCTCTTGTGTCCCCAACACACCCAGTACAATGGTAAATTGTATAGGGGCACTAGTTAGGCGAAGAGATGGTGATACAAGCGTAATATGGATAGTAGATACATGTTTTTGTATTCCGAAAGTATAAAAACAGCAAGGTAGCAAGTGGTAAAAGTGAGCGAAAATGGTATTGCAATGCTTAAAAACAAGGCCTAGGGTTCAAACTTTCACTAGTGCAAGTTCTCTCAACAATGATAACATAATTAGATCATATGGCAATCCCTCAACGTGTGACAAAAGTCACTCAAAAGTTCCTATCATGGAGAACATATGATGAAATTGCTTGTAGGGTACAAAACCACCTCAAAGTTATTCTTTCCGATCAATCCGTTGAGATATTCCTATAAGTGTCACAAACAGCCCTAGAGTTCATAGCAAAATAACACCATATGACACACATCAATCAACTCTAATGTCACCTAGATACTCCAATGTCACCACAATTATTCGTGGGTCAATTACATGATATGCATCAAACAACTTCAGATTCATAATATTCAATCCAACACAAAGAACCTCAAAGAGTGCCCCAAGATTTATACCGGAGAAATAAGGACAAAAATGTGCATCAACCCCTATGCATAGATTACCCCAATGTCACCTCGGTAATCCATGAGTTGAGGGCCAACACATACATCAAGTGAATCAATAGAATAACCCATTGTCACCATGGGTATCCCATGCAAGACATACATCAAGTGTTCTCAAATCCATAATAGTATTCAATCCGATGATAGTGAAACCTCAAAGGTAAAACTCAATTCATCACAAGGTGGACGTGGAGAAACACCATATGATTCAACTATAGTAACAAAGCTCGTGGCACAACAAGATCGTGCCAAATCAAGAACACGAGAGAGACAGAGATCAAACACATAGCTACTAGTACATACCCTTAGCCCCGAGGGTGAACTACTCCCTCCCGTCATGGAGACCGCCGGGATGATGAAGATGGCCACCTATGATGGTTTCCCCCTCCGGCAGGGTGCCGGAAAGGGCTCCCTATTGGTTTTTCATGACTATAGAGGCTTTCGGTGGCAGAACTGCCGATCTAGGTTTATTTCTGGGGGTTTCTATATTTATAGGAACTTTTGGCGTCTGGAACAAGTCAGGGGGTCCACAAGGCTACGACAAGGTAGGGGCGCGCCCTCCACCCTTGTGGATGCCTCGTGTCTCTTCTGGCCAATTCTTTTGCTTCGGGGGCTTCTTTTGGTCCATAAAAAATCACCGTAAATTTTCAGCTCATTTGGACTCAGTTTGATATTCCTTTCCTTCGAAACTCAAAAACAAGGAAAAAACAGAAACTAGCACTAGGCTCTAGATTAATAGGTTAGTCCCAAAAATCATATAAAATAGCATATAAATGCATATAAAACATCCAAGATGGATAATATAATAGCATGGAACAATCAAAAATTATAGATATGTTGGAGACGTATCAAGCATCCCCAAGCTTAATTCCTGCTCGTCCTCGAGTAGGTAAATGATAAAAACGGAATTTTTGATGTGGAATGCTGCCTAACATATTCATCCATATAATTTCCTTCATTGTGGCAAGAATATTCAGATCCATAGGATTCAAAACAAAAGTTTAATATTGACATAAAAACAATAATACTTCAAGCATACTAATAAGGCAGTCATGTCTTCTCAAAATAACATGGCCAAAGAAAGTTATCCCTACAAAATTATATACTCTGGCTATGCTCCATGTTCATCACACAAAGTATTTAAATCATGCACAACCCCGATGACAAAGCCAAGCAATTGTTTCATGCTTTTGGTGTACTCAAACTTTTTCAACTTTCACGCAATACATGAGCGTGAGCCATGGATATAGCACCATAGGTGTAATAGAATATGGTGGTTGTGGAGAAGATAAAAAGAAGGAGATAGTCTCACATCAACTAAGAGTATTAATGGGTATGGAGATGCCCATCAATAGATATCAATGTGAGTGAGTAGGGATTCCCATGCAATGGATGCACTAGAGCTATAAGTTTATGAAAGTTCAAAAATAAACTAAGTGGGTGTGTGTAAGTGCATCTAGTGCCACCCCTAGTTGGTTTTGGAGTATTGACGACAAACCTAGTTGAGGGACTAATGTGTTTCCGAGAATTGCAGGATAACACAGGTAGAAGTCCCTCATTGATTCGGTTTTCCTACCAGAGATGACCCCTAAAAATGTATGAAGACATTGAAGTCAAAGGTGGTATATGAAGATATTCACATTGAAGACTATGACAAGAGAAGACACCACATGAAGCCTATGGAGCTCGAAGACTTAGATCTTTCGTAGTTCTCTTTCTTCTGTGTTGAGTCATAGGAACCACCGTACTGTTAAGTGGGGTCCAAGAGAACCAGTCAGAATGACTGAAGTGATGCTTAAACAAAACCTATGTCTTCGAGTGAAGACTTTGAGAGCGAATCTTGTCCAGAGTCGGGCAAGTCAGCTTTGCTTGAAGCCCAAGTAAAGTTGCCGTGTGAGTTTGAAATCTGACCGTTGGAACACGTGTCAGTTCCTTAGTGACCCAGGGTCATTTCGGACAAATCAGGTCGGGTTGCCAAGTGGCTATAAATAGCCCACCCCTTACAACCATAAACGGTTGGCTGCTCAGATTCAGAGTACGGCTTTTGTCGTTTGAGAGCAACCCACCTCGAAGCCTTTGAGAGAGAATTCCTTGCGAGGATAAAGCCCTAACCACCCAGAGCCAAAGAGAATTAGGCATCACTTAAGTCTTCTTGTCTGTGTGATCTGAAGACTTATTACACTTGAGGACTGTGCATCCTCCAGCCGGTTAGGCGTCGCGTTCTGAGCATCCAAGAGACATTGTGGATTGCCGGTGAACGAAGTCTGTGAAGGTTTGGGAGTCTACCTTGAAGACTTACCAGAGTGATTGGGCGAGGTCTGTGTGACCTTAGCTCAAGGGGAATACGGTGAGGACTGGGTGTCCTGAGCTGCGTGTTCAGGACTGGGTGTCCGAGACTATGTGTCCTAAGGTTTAAATACCTAGCCGCCCTAACCAGACGTACAGTTGTCACAGCAACTGGAACTGGTCCAACAAATCATTGTCTTCAGTGAGTCACTGGTTTCATCTTCCCTTGCCTTTACTTACTGTTACTCCTTGTGAAGTCATTGTATGTTCGCACTATCTTTTGTCTTCACTAAGTGACTGCGTGTTCTGTGTGGCTTCACAATATCTTCCTACCTGATCCTTACTACATTGCTGCTATTAGTCATTGTGCTGAATACTTGACTATGGCTTGCCTAGTGTAGTCTACCTTCCGCTGCAGGGTAATAGGTTTATTTCTATCGTTTGTCTTCATAACTTCCATGTTTTGAAGACTTTCATAAAAATTGCCTATTCACCCCCTCTAGTCGATATAACGCACTTTCAATTGGTATCAGAGCAAGGTGCTCCCTTTGTTCTGTGTGATTCGGTTTAACCACCTAAAGTTTTAGCTATGTCGACTGCAGGGATAATTAAAGTCTCCGCTGCGTGCCCCGTCTTCGATGGAACTGAATATCCCTACTGGAAGAATAAGATGCACATGCATCTTGAAGCCATTGACGTCGACCTATGGTATGTCGTCAAGAACGGCGTTCCCAAGGCTGGAGAAGGTGTCACTGCTGCTGATGTCAAGAAGTTCGTTCAACTGGACTCTACTGCCAAGAATATCATCTGTGGTCATCTGACCAAAGGACAATATGGCCGTGTGAGTGCTTTGGAAACATCTAAGCTGGTCTGGGACTGGCTCTTCAAGGTCAATGAAGGCGTCTCTGTTGGGGAACGTATCAGAAATTCAAAATTTTCCTACGTGTCACCAAGATCTATCTATGGAGAAACCAGCAACGAGGGGAAGGAGAGTGCATCTACATACCCTTGTAGATCGCTAAGCGGAAGCGTTCAAGAGAACGGGGTTGAAGGAGTCATACTCGTCGTGATCCAAATCACCAGAGATGCTAGTGCCGAATGGACGGCACCTCCGCGTTCAACACACGTACAGCCCGGTGACGTCTCCCATGCCTTGATCCAGCAAGGAGAGAGGGAGAGGTTGAGGAAGACTCCATCTAGCAGCAGCACAACGGCGTGGTGGTGGTGGAGGAGCGTGGTACTCCAGCAGGGCTTCGCCAAGCATCGGAAGAGACGAGGAGGGAGAGGGGTAGGGCTGCGCCAAGAAGGAGAGGAACTCGTGTGTCTTGGGCAGCCCAAACCTCAAGTATATATAGGGGAAGGGGAGGGGCTGCGCCCCCACCTAGGGTTCCCTCCCTAGGGGTGGCGGCAGCCCCCAGATCCCATCTGGGTGGCGGCCAGGTGGAGGGGGAGAGGGAGGCGCACCAGGCATGGGCCCTAAGGCCCATCTGCCCTTAGGGTTTACCCCCCTTCCTCCCCTTAGGCGCCTTGGGACCTTGTGGGGGGGGGGGCGCACCAGCCCACCTAGGGCTGGTCCCCTCCCACACTTGGCCCATGCAGCCCTCCGGGGCTTGTGGCCCCACTTGGCGGACGCCCGGGACCCTCCCGGTGGTCCCGGTACGTTACCGATAAACCCCGAAACTTTTCTGGTGACCAAAACAGGACTTCACATATATAAATCTTTACCTCCGGACCATTCCGGAACTCCTCGTGATGTCTGGGATCTCATTCGGGACTCCGAACAACATTCGGTAACCACATACAAACTTCCTTTATAACCCTAGCGTCATCGAACCTTAAGTGTGTAGACCCTACGGGTTCGGGAACCATGCAGACATGACCGAGACGTTCTCCGTTCAATAACCAACAGCGGGATCTGGATACCCATGTTGGTTCTCACATGTTCCACGATGGTCTCATCGGATGAACCACGATGTCGAGGATTCGATCAATCCCGTATACAATTCCCTTTGTCTAGCGGTATTGTACTTGCCCAAGATTCGATCGTCGGTATCCCGATACCTTGTTCAATCTCGTTACCGGCAAGTCTCTTTACTCGTTCCGTAACACATCATCCTGTGATCAACTCCTTGATCACATTGTGCACATTATGATGATGTCCTACCGAGTGGGCCCAGAGATACCTCTCCATCACACGGAGTGACAAATCCCAGTCTCGATTCCTGCTAACCCAACAGACACTTTTGGAGATACCTTTAGTGTACCTTTATAGCCACCCAGTTACGTTGTGACGTTTGGCACACCCAAAGTATTCCTATGGTATCCGGGAGTTGCACAATCTCATGGTCTAAGGAAATGATACTTGACATTAGAAAAGCTTTAGCATACGAACTACATGATCTTTGTGCTAGGCTTAGGATTGGGTTTTATCCATCACATCATTCTCCCAATGATGTGATCCCATTATCAACGACATCCAATGTCCATGGTCAGGAAACCGTAACCATCTATTGATCAACGAGCTAGTCAACTAGAGGCTTACTAGGGACATGGTGTTGTCTATGTATCCACACATGTATCTGAGTTTCCTATCAATACAATTCTAGCATGGATAATAAACGATTATCATGAACAAGGAAATATAATAATAACCAATTTATTATTGCCTCTAGGGCATATTTCCAACAGTCTCAACCCAGAGAGATCAGAGAATCAGTGTACTTCGCAACCTCTTCAACCGCTTCAAGCGAAATGACAATGAGAATGTCCAGCTCACATTTGACTGACTCACTGACATCACAAATGAGCTTCACGCCCTCGGCGCTACTGAGATCACCAAACATGAAGTCGTCAAGACACTACTGAGATCACTTGATAGTTCGTTTGACACCCTAGCCCCGATGATTCAAGAACGTCTTGATTTCAAGACACTCGATCCGTCTGACATACTTGAGAGGCTCAACACACATGAGTTTCAGCTTTCTGAGAAAAGAGATATCTACGATCCAAACTATGGGCGAACTCGTGCCTTGAAGGCAAAAGCTGTCTCCTCATCTGAAGAAGAATCTGACAGCAGTTCGGATGATCCTGAAGACATTGGAAGGGAACTTGCTATGCTTGTGAAGAAGTTCCAAAAATTCACCAAGAAGAAAGGTTTCAGAAAGTCTTCCCGATCAAGCTCAAGGAATGATGAAGCTTCTGCTCACGACTACAAGAAGAAAACATGTCACAAGTGCAAGAAACCTGGCCACTTCATCTCTGAGTGTCCACAATGGGACAATGAGAACAAAAAGAAGAAGAAGAGCAATAAATATGACTCTGACGACAAGAAGAAGAAGAAATACTCAAAGTCTTCTTCCAAGTCTTCCTCAAAGTCTTCATCACACAAGAAGAGCTCATATGGCAAGGCACGTGCGTTTGTTGGCAAGGAAATGGATTCAAAGGAGGAGTCCGCTTCTGAGGAGGCGGAGGTGGAGTCTGAGGAGGAGTCCGATTCAGGCATCGCAAGTCTGGCTACAGCATACGTTGCCAAGTCCATCTTCAACACTGAAGACAATGACTTCATCACCGACACCGATGCAAATGACAAGGACTACTCCGCTTCTACCTACTGCTTCATGGCACGCGGTGCCAAGGTAAACACACGCACCACTCACTATCAAACATCTAGTGACGATGACTCTGATTGTGGTTCAAAACCCAGCTACAAAACACTTGCTAAAATTGCAACTGAACAACAGAAAGCTATGGAACATATTCAAAAACTGTTAGACAGAAGCGATGATCTGTTAGGTGCTGAAATGACTCGATCTGAATCCTTAATTGAAGACATAAAAAATCTTCATGTTAAGTATGAGGAACTTGAAAGTCGTCATGAAACTCTCTCAACAACTCATGAAAAGCTTTCCTATGATTATCTTCAAAGGAAGCAAGATCTTGAGAAATTGAGAGCGGCTCATGAAGATCTTCAAAAGGAAAACGAGTCACTTCGCGCCGAACAGATCAGCTCCGCTCAGGAAGGATTTGAACCACCATGTCTTAAATGCATTGAGTGTGATAATGCTACTACTGTTGCTGAATGTTCTACTGCTGCTAATGTTGCAATATCTTCAACTATTGATGTGGGAACTAACCCCTCTGCTGAGGATTCCACTGCTATTGCTGATGAGAATGCTAGGTTGAAGACATTGCTTGAAACAGGGATGTACAAAAGTCTTAAAGGGCATCAGACACTATGTGATGTCCTCAAAAAGCAGATTTTGAACCGAAACCCGAGGAAAGAGGGTGTTGGGTTCATAAGGAAAATGAATGCTGATTGCTCTTACTGGAAACCTGAGCAGTACCCCAAAACCACATGGGTTGCTACAAAGGAATTTTCAGCAGATCCATCCACTCTATCTGGGTTCACTTGTGCTAACCCCATTGTCATTGATGAATCCTTTGATGCAAACTATAAACTATTTAAGAATCAGAAAGGTGAAGTGTTTGCCAGGTACATTGGTACTAACTGCAGGAATGGACGGCCTATGAAGAAGATCTGGGTTTCAAAAGGTGTCTGGAGAATCTTCGTGTGAATGTCATCATGACACCTCACGTGAAGAAGACAAACCTCAGACCAAAGGCTTCATACGGTCCAAAGGCTTCATACAGACAGAGGACTCACCTGAGTCGCACTAACGCAAATGTTTTGCAGGGAAACCATACTCAGGCATATGAATATGAGAGCGGTTCATCAAACCGCCATGTTCATAAGACCAAGAACTATTCTGCTTATTCTTATGAGTACTATTGTCCGCCTGCAAGACTGTTTGCTAGGGCTCCAAAGGCAAAGTTCTCAGATGCTGCACTTAGACTTATTGCTTCTAAGCCACCCTTGAAGATGTGGGTGGCTAAGAAAGCTTAACTCTCTTTTGCAGTGTAACATCCCAAAATTCTAAATTTTGGAATGTTATAATAAATAGATAGATTTTACTGATTGTTTGATTGATTGTCTGAAAGTGAGTGAATTCAAAACTTTTTGAAAGTTAAATGAGAGGGAATAAAAGGACTTTCCCAAACTTTCATATTTTCTTTCTGATCTCCATGAATTCAAATTCTTTTCAAATACAAAACCCTTGAGCGAAGATGATATGACTTCTTCCATTTAAATTAAATGAAAGGGTATTTTAAAATAATTGGATTTCATTTGGAAATATTTCAATTCATAAACTTCATGCAGCTCAATGATTTTCATGAGAGAAGATAAAAGGACTTCTTCAAATTATATGAAATATGAGTTGGGAGTTTCAAAGAATTAAATTCAAAGTTCTTTTGAATTTATTTTCAATTTGGAGTTATTTGAGTTTTATTCAAATTATTTTTCTCCAAAAATAAAATATATGGAAATTAGGGTAACATGATTCCCTACAATAGAAAATTGGAGAAAAATTAATTTGAAATCATTTTGGTTTTTTTAAATGATTTTTGTTGGGTTTTAATAGACCAGTAGCACTCTTTGATTTATTTGATTTTGTGTGGATTTTATTTGACTTTACTAAAATGTCCATGTTGTAGATAATGTTTTTCTGAAAATTTTGATATATTATATGCCTAGGTTCTATTTTATTTTAGTTTGCTTTATGTTATTTTCCGTTGTGTGGATTCCAGCTCGTGCCAGGCCTAGGCCCAGTGCGCCACCGCCTTCGTCTCCCTCCCCGAGCCGGAGTTCGACTCCCGCACGTCGCCGGACGCCGCCGTAGCCGCCGCGGACTCCTCCGCCGCCTCGCCTTGCCCCTCCCGCAAGCCTCTCCGGCCCCTCCTATAAATACCAGAGCCCCGGGCCCCGTTTCTCTCCTCCTTCGCTGGAACTGTCGCCCTCGCCGGAGCTCCCACCTCCGACGAGATCTGCTGCCGCCGCCGTGCTTCGTTCCGACGCCCCCGAGCGCCGCCAACCCCACCGCTGCATCTGCCTCGACGCGTCGCCCCTTCCCCGCTACTTCGCCGTCGCTGGCGAGCCCCGGAGCAACCGCCTCGATCAAGCCCGACGCCCCGCCGCCGTTGCTCTTCGCCACCGCCGCAGTAAGTCGTAGTCGCCGCCTCCTTCGTCCGATCTAGAATCGACGGCCAAGATTAGATCTAGAAGTTTTTTTTCTTCAAACCGGTATGCGCTAAGTAGCGGACGTTCGCTCGATTAGCCTTGCAGCGAACGGTTTTCAGCCTGTTGTTTTGCGCTGTGTGGCAGGGGCCTACCTGTGATTATTATCTTTGCAGATTAGCCCCTGGAATTTTCAGAACAGTCCCTGAACTTCAAAACCCTCCAACTTTTTATCCGTAACTTCGATTTAAGCGATTCTTTTTGCAAAATACTCCTTGTGACATTTTCTTTCCAATAAAAAGTGGATTTTGGAGTTTGAGCAAATCAAATTTGTTCAACTTCAAATCTAGTTCAAACCTTCGTTTGATCATAACTTGAGTTTCGCAGCTCCGTTTCAGTTGATTCTTTTTGCAAATCGAAGCTCTTGACCTAAACTTTCTGATAAGGCCAAATTCACATAATTTTGGTACTGTTAGAAATTGTTTTATGTTGCAAGAGTTATTTTCTTGGTTTTGATGTTTTCCGAATCGACTTCTTCGATCTTTCTGGTCTTTTGAGTGATTGCTTATGTGTGGTTACTATTGCTTGCTTACGATAGATTGACTGGAGTGTGATGAGTAGAGCTATCAAGAGTTTTGAGTGTGAATCATCTTCATCAACATTGCAGGCAAGTTCACACTTTGATCATATCCCCTTCCATACCCAGTTTTATGCATTAGCTTCACCCTCAAACATTGCATGAGTAGGATTGATAACATGTGGGTATTGGGAAGTAGTTGATTAGGTAGGAACCTATTGCCCTGCATTCAAACCTTGGGAGTTACTTTTAAGTTATGCTTACATGGCCATGCTATGCTCGTAGACGTGGATTGGGTTTTGAGAGTATCCATGACAGATGTGAGATTGTTAATTAATGGTTTACTTAAGGTGGCAACTTAAACACACATCTGGGTGGATTGAGGCACCTGGTTATTCTAGGATTGCCTTTCTAGGCACCTGGGTAATCCAGGACTTGCCTATTTTCTTTTGGACCGCCACCCAGGCTCAAAGGGATCATGAGATTATTCATACTAGAAACTTCCGTGTGCAGCCACAAGCTATTATGGGCTCTAGCATAGTTGATTAAGTCGTGTGAACTCTTACAGTGGTAGACTAGCAGATGTAGGGGTTGTAGGTGGTACGGTCTACCCACCGTAAGGTGCAAACGCTTCTGAAAGACTATGTCTCGGTCATCCGTCTTCTCAAACACCATGTAGTGCGAGAAAACAAACGGAGGCGATCGAGTCTTGTGGGGAAAAGTGCGCAAACCTCTGCAGAGTGTATAAACTAATCATGATTAGCCGTGTCCCCGGTTATGGACATCTTGAGTATCTAGTTCTTGGATTATCCTGTTGATCTCATCACATTACTTTAAATGAATATTGTTGGGTTTAATGATGTTACTTAATTGGGATTGAGAATGCTGTCAACCATTCTCAATGTTCAACAACCACCATGATAGTTAAATAAAATTTATTCCTTTGCAGTAGGGAAAAATTAGCTTTACACAAAAACCTTATAACCATAGAGCTTTTCCACCAGCCAAATATGCATGTAGTGATAGTCTTTATTCATCATTCTCTATGGTGTGAATTTGCCAGTACATTCAATGTACTGACCCTCTGTGGCTGCAACGTCTCATGTTGCAGGATTATCTTACGACGAGTAAGTGATACGTTAGGGTTACGATTTCTACACTCAACTTTGCCGTTGGTGTTGATGGGAATCCACAACCTTGTTACTTCCGCTATTTTGGATTTAAGGTAATAGTATTTACCTTACTTTTACATGTGATTTACCTCTGTTATAAATCCTCGAGTACTGTGTGTGTTAGCATACCGATCCAGGGATGACACTTAAGCACAGAGACTTGACCCATTCGGGTCGGGTCGCTACATGCAGGGAAAGGTCTCCAGCAGAAAACCAAAATCGTCTGACGCTATTGCTGGGGACCTTAAACATCTTGTAGGGCACAACATCAAATGCCCGAATGGTCTTACTATGTACTTCGTTCCTGAATCGCTTGCTACTCTCCCTATTAGTCCTAATCTGGATCTAAGCTTTCATAACCCACTGGTTCGTCAAATGTTTTTGCTTCACAATGCTCTTCGTGAAGCCTATCCCCCTAACTGCACTGTAGGGTACGACACCAGCGTCTTCAGAATGGATTATTGATAGTGGGTGTACAAATCACATGACTGGCAAAAGAAGCCTTCTTATGGACTCAACCTTACGTCCATCCAACAAGAGCCACATCACATTTGCTGACACTGGTAAAAGTAAGGTATTGGGTCTAGGTAGAGTTGCAATCTCAAGGGATCAACACATGGATAAAGTCATGCTTGTTGAATCCCTTGGCTTCAACTTAATGTCTGTCTCAATGCTTTGCGATTTAAACATGATCGTAATATTTGGAAAATATTGTTGCCTTGTTCTAATGGAATCTGACAAGTCTCTAGTATTTGAAGGGTATCGAAAAGATGATTTGTACATGGTAGATTTCTCAGCAGGACCACAGCTTGCCGTATGTCTTCTAGCAAAAGCTTCAGAATGCTGGCTCTGGCATCGGAGGCTTGGGCATGCTGGCATGAGGAACCTCCACACCCTGGCAAAGAAGAAGCATGTCATAGGCATCGAGGGCGTCAAGTTCAAGAAAGATCACTTATGCGGTGCCTATGAAGTAGGAAAGATGACGAGGGCCAAACATCCCTCGAAGACAATCATGACCACTACTCGACCCTTCGAACTGCTTCACATGGATCTTTTCGGTCCCACTCATTACTCAACTCTTACTACTACTGCTTGTCTCTATGGCTTTGTCATTGTTGATGATTATTCTAGATATACTTGGGTGCACATAATCCTTTACAAGACTGAAGTGTAGGATGCCTTCAGACGCTTCGCCAATCGAGCAATGAACAACTATGGCGCCAAGATAAAGCATATCAGAAGTAACAATGGCACTGAATTCAAGAACACTGGCCTTGATACATATCTTGATACCTTGGGCATCACACATGAATTCTCAGCCCCGTACACGCCACAGCAGAATGGGGTCGTCGAACGCAAGAACAGAACACTCATTGAGATGGCCAGAACGATGCTAGATGAATACAAGACTCCAAGAAAATTCTGGCCTGAAGCCATTGATACTGCATGCCATACAATCAATCGTGTTTATCTTCACAAGCTTCTGAACAAGACATCTTATGAGCTCCTTACTGGCAAGAAGCCAAATGTCAGTTACTTCAGAGTATTTGGCGCCAGGTGCTGGATCAAGGACCCACATCACACCTCAAAGTTTGCACCAAAAGCACATGAGGGTTTTATGCTTGGATATGGAAAGGATTCGCACTCCTACAGAGTCTTCAATATCTTTCATTACAAAGTGGTTGAAACAGTGGATGTGCGGTTCGATGAGACCAACGGTTCACAAAGAGAGCAACTGCCAAATGTGCTAGATGAAGTTCCATCCAGTGAATCAATCAAGCTAATGGGAACTAGAGAAATTATACCTTCTGAAGCTCATCCTGAAGAAGAACTTATCATCTCAGCACCTGATCAACATGAAGACAATGCTCAGCCTGAAGACATTGCTTCTAACAACGACAATGATCAGCAAGAGCAAAATCTTCGCCCTGTACATCCTCGCGTTGCCAATGAAGTGCAGATTGAAAGAATAATTGATAGCATGAATGCACCCGGTCCACTCACTCGTTCAAGGGCAACTCAGCTAGAAAATTTCTGTGGGCACTTCGCATTCGTCTCAATAACAGAACCCAAGAAAGTTGAAGAAGCCTTCATGGAACCTGAATGGATTCAAGCTATGCAAGATGAGCTTCAACGGTTTGAGCTGAATAATGTATGGGAACTGGTCAAGCGTCCCGATCCTCGGAAGCACAACATAATAGGAACCAAATGGATATACCGCAACAAGCAAGATGAGCATGGTCAAGTTGTCAGAAACAAAGCTCGTCTCGTTGCTCAAGGATATACTCAAGTGGAAGGCATTGACTTCGATGAAACATTTGCTCCTGTGGCTAGACTTGAAGCCATACGCATACTGCTGGCCTATGCAAATCATCACAACATACTTCTTTATCAAATTGATGTGAAGAGCGCCTTCCTCAATGGCAAGATTGAAGAAGAAGTGTATGTTGCACAACCTCCTGGCTTTGAAGATCCAAAACATCCTGACATGGTATACAAGCTCAACAAGGCACTGAATGGCCTCAAACAAGCCCCTCGGGCCTGGTATGACACACTCAAATACTTCCTGAAGAGCAAAGGCTTCATACCTGGTTCTCTCGACCCCACTCTCTTCATGAAGACATATGATGGTGAACTGTTTGTGTGCCAAATATATGTGGGTGAAATTATCTTTGGCTGCACCAATCAGAAGTATAGTGAAGAGTTTGGATATATGATGCAAGAGCAATATCAAATGTCTATGATGGAAGAGCTAAAGTTCTTTCTCGGTCTTCAAATACGATAGCAACACAACGGCATCTTCATATCTCAAGAGAAGTATCTCAAAGATTGCCTGAGGAAGTTCGGTATGCAAGACTGCAAAGGCTTCACGACGCCAATGCCAGCCAAGCATCATCTGAGTCCTGACGACAATGGTAAATAGTTCGATCAAAAGGTATACCGCTCCATGATTGGTTCTTTACTTTATCTATGTGCATCCAGGCCAGATATTATGCTTAGTGTTTGCATGTGTGCTCGATTCCAAGCGGCACCAAAGGAGTCGCATCACTTAGCTGTGAAGCGAATTCTTCGATATTTGGCTCACACCCCAACTCTAGGATTATGGTATCCAAAGGGCTCAGAGTTTGATCTGGTTGGATTCTCGGGTGCTGATTATGCTGGTGACAAAGTTGATCACAAGTCTACATCAGGCACATGTCACTTTCTGGGACGATCACTTGTATGTTGGTCTTCAAAGAAGTAGAACTATGTATCTCTCTCCACTGTTGAATCTGAATACATTGCTACTGGATCTTGCTGCGCTCAGCTTCTGTGGATGAAGCAAACGCTCAAGGACTATGGCATTCATCTGAAGCAAGTGCCACTCTACTGCGACAACGAAAGCGCCATCAAGATTGCCAACAACCCAGTTCAGCACTCGAAGACAAAGCACATTGAAATTCGTCATCACTTTCTCAGAGATCATGTTGTGAAGGAAGATATTGATATCATACACGTCAACACTAAAGATCAATTGACAGATATCTTCACCAAGCCCTTGGATGAGAAGAGATTTTGCAAGTTACGATGTGAGCTAAATATGCTGGAATCCTCAAATGTCCTGTGATCAGGCACACATCCTAACCCTTATGCATATTGATGACTTAGATGTGCAACACACGAAGTAAAGTATATCTTCAATCAATGAAGACATACATTCTATGTGTGAATACATTAATGTGGAATTTGACTTCGGAGCGCCACGATAATTGTGCGCCGTGTCTGGGTCTAATACTTCCTATACGGTGGGTAACGCCACCACCAAATGTTCTATTTTGAAGTGTTTCACTCATGGCGTTACCTTGCTATGTCTTCACATTTGGTTTGGCTTCAATCTCAACATGTCTTCATGATTATCTTCACTATGTTGATTATATATATATATACTAGTGTTCTGTCCTCTACAGCATTCACTTATAGCTATGTCTTCTTGTTGAATCTTTTGAACTAAGTGAATGTGATCGGACCCTAACCTCTCTATGCTATCTATCTCAAGCTCTATCTCACCAAATCATATGCATTCTATTGAAACTGTCGAATGTCTTCTCTGCGACCTTGTCAGCAGAAGATACAAAGACAAACCTTAAGTCCACTTTCAATGCTCATTCCTCCACATGAAACCCGGAGAAGTAGGAACGACCACCCGACAATCCAGGCGTGTGTGGGACGTGGAACAAACCCCAAAATTCTGCATGATGGCCACATGTTCCTCAGATGCGAATCGCCAGGGGCACCTGTGTAATAACGTAGTGCCGCCCCTGTACCTATAAATACACACTTCACGGCGGTCATTATCTCTTCTTCCACTCTCGCACGAACCCTAGCGCCACCGCTAGCCCTCGACGACGCCGGCGACGAAGCGCTTCGCTGTCGCAACCTTTCCGATGCCGTCTTCACGCCGACCGCGGACATCGTCCTCTCCGCCGTCGCCGTAGGTGTCCTCCGTCGCCAAGTTAGGGCACGGAAGATCGAACTTCTCGGCCTCATCTTCCACTCCGTCTAGCAGTTCTTAGTGTGGTAAATAAAACTTCCTTTTTATGGCACCGTTGATCCTATGGCTTTGTCACTTTCTACCACAAGCAGTTCTATTCACACAAGTTAGATCTCTCTCATACTACATCTCATAACATGCCTAGTATATTCACTTATGCTTCACAAAGTAGTTAGATTCCTCACTTGTACTGATCTCTGGATTCGTACAAATCTGGAACCAACTCCTTATCTATGAGTGAATGTCTTCGCACGATGAGGTCAATGTCTTCTAAACTGATTTATATTCAAAATCTTCTGAGAATGCATATGACCTCTTCCCCTTCCCTCGCACCTTTATGCTGTCACAGGTACATGTCCATGGGAGAATCCCTTGGTTCTAATAGTCTGCATTCATTTGCAGAATTCTTACAGCATCATATAAATTCTCCCGAAGCGAGTTCCTGTTTGTCCAGCAAGCGACAATCTTTGAAGCCTTTGAACGTGTTGAAGCCTTTCAGTTTAAAGTTCATGGCTTCAGAGAAATCAGCAAGGAAGGGTGGCAGAAAGCGTCGTGGAGAAACATCTAGAGATCTGCTAGATGACCTCTCAGAACTGTACAAGACAGATCCTGAAGAGGATTACAATCAGCGCAAGACCCGAATCCAATGGATTCGAAGATATTGGGCAGAACAATGGTTCAAATACCGATTTGTAACCCAGGAATATGCTGAGAAAAATGTCATCAAGAGACCGTGAGGAGACATCCTATACAAGAATCTTCAACCCAGGTCCAGAGATGAAGCCATTGAACAAGGCTTCTATCCCTGCATGGTCCGTGGGCCACAGCCTGTTGATGCACACCCATCGTCACTACTATGGTGTCATGACGACATTCTGTTCAAGAGCAACTTCCAGTTTGCCCAGAACTCAGCGAAGCAAAACAAGAAGACATTGGGACTAGACTTCAACCCTGGTCCCTCAACTCCAAGGGCTGATGGCACACGACATGCAGAACCCAATGTCGTCGGTCCTTTCTACAACCTTGAAGGCCTCATCACCCATATCTTGGTTCAAGGGACTGAAGTGAATGAGCCTGCAGCTGACACTGAATAAGATGAAGCGCCTGCAGCGCCGAAGCCAAAGAAGTTGAAGAAGCCTAAAGCTTCAAAGCCTGCCCCTTCACCAAAATCTCACGGGCGAAGCCACTGGCAACTGCACCTCCTAAAGACAGTGTGCAGTCCGAAGATTTATCACGCATCTCCAAGCCCCAGAAGGTCAAGATGCCTCTGCCACACACCGGCCAAGAGCTAACAGCTGCTGCCATTCTGCACAATGACGCCATTGATCTGTCAAGTGATGAAGATCTTGCAGATGACGCTCTTGAGCAACTCATCAAGAGCAAAGAAGAAGCAGAAATCTTCAATGATCCGCCTCTCTTTGATGTAACAGTCATTCACAACTTCATTGATGAATGGTTTGACACGCCAAACATTAGCTTCGACGATCTCCAACTACCCATTGGCCTCAGTGTCGCCTTCCATGGCGCCATTGCTTCAGAGTTAGCTATCGCCCAACACATTGTTGAATTGAAGCAGAAGATTGACTTTGAGAAATCTCAGTTCAAGAAGCATATGGCCAAGCTCAGCGTGCAAGACGTGAAGAATTTCAAGATTATGCTGCACGAGCTCAAGGAAGCCTTTCTAAAGAAACGTGCAGAAGCTCAGGGTTCTCGTGAGCGCATGAAGGTCCTGGCTGATAGGTGTGTGCAAGCCTACAATGAGGCTGAGAAGCGCAAGGCCCTTGGGCGTCCTGGCATCGACCCCAGGATGGCTGCCAAGAAGCAGAAGAAGCCCGCTATGGCTGAACCTGAAGCACCAAGGCAGGAGGCAGATCCCCTTGTCTTCCCAACTAGCATGACTGGCCCGAAGCCAAAGGCCAGGTCAACCGCTTCAGAACTGAAGAAGACCAGGACTGCTGAGGCTGAAGCAAGGAAGAGAAAACATCCTGAAGCCTCTGCTACTGCCCCCGCCAAGAAGAAAAGAATGACCAAGAAGGAACGGGCTGCTCCCACAGAGCCCTTGATTGTTGAACCCATTTCCATGGTTCACCCCGATGCCGATCCACAAGAACGTCAACTGACTGTCCATGAGCCTGCTTTCACAGAGGCTCATGAAGCTGAAGACTTTCCAGCAGCTGATCCCCTTGCTGCTGAGGACATTAGTCACCATGACCATGTTGAAGATGATGCAGCCCTTCCTCAGCTAGAGCACCAACAGGTATCATCGCCTGTGCTCACGCACAGTGAACTCATCAGCATTGGTCGTCCACTGACACCAATAGCACAGGATGCTTCGTGGGCGGATCGCCCACAAGAGGAAGAAGACTCTGAGGCCCAGCCAACACAAACTCCACAGGCGTCGCCCGCGTTGCGCAGGCTTCACAAAGGTCCAAGGCCTCAAGTCTCTGCGTCTGAAGCTAAAACTGCTGAAGACATTCCGGCTGCATCAGCCGATGAAGAAGAAGTACCACAAGCTGCTACTCCCCTGTCCCACCAAGAAGCAGTTCTCGAGGAGAACGTGATCGTAAGCGACCCTCCAGCTCGTCAAGTGGAGGTTGAAAATCTTGCGGCTGCCACCACCAACACCATTGACGCTGTCATGGATGAAGCAAATGTGGAGCCCTCACCAACAAAAGCACCAGAAATTAGCGAAGCCACTGATCCCGCTGCTTCTGTTCCTGCGTCTGCTGCCGGTCCCCAATTCGACTATCATGTTGAGCACAGGCCTCAGGTACAGAAGCCAATCCCAAGATTGCCAAGGTTCCCAGGTCCTGCATCAGCACCTAGCTCCTTCAATATCAATGGCTTCAGAGCAGACAACACATTCTTCAACAGCTCCATGAACCCCTACTCCAGGGAAAGAATATCATCTGATCGGTTCTGGAGTTATCCGCAGCGAAGCTATTACTCATGCATTCTTTACAATCAAGATCGCATCTTCCCACACAAGCGCCTTGACATTGAAGCAATAGCTGGTCTGCCCTGTCTGGAAGAAGCTCTGGATTGTTTCAAAGAGGTTGGACTGCTGCCGTTCGTCACTGACCAAGAGCATTGGAATGAGGAGTTGCTGCTCCAATTCTATGCCACACTTCACATCCGCGGGTATAGCAGAGATCCGAAGACTTGGGTCCTGGAGTGGATGATAGGAAACGTTCATCATGAAGCCAAAGCATTTGACATCATTGAGCTCACTGGTTTGCCCACTCCTGGCGATCTCTACGAGCATGGCTGTCAGCTTCATAGTGAAGCTATTGAGAGCATCTTTCAGAAGACTAAACCTAATATGAGTCAGATGCTCAGTATGATGAAGCCATTGCCCCAAGATGCTGCTTATCCCACGGAGTTCTTCGCTGAAGACCTTGAGTATCTGCCAAGAACCATTTATCACATCATAAGGCGAACTCTCTGGCCAATCAAAGGACATTCTCCCCATGCCAAGCTGGAAGATGCAATGAAGACTTTGGTCTTCTACATTCTTCATGGAAAATGCTTCAATACACAGGATTTCTTCATTCGCCAACTTGCTGCATCTGGCTCTGATCTGTTTGGTTTGAAGTTCTACGCCCCTTGGGTGATGCGGCTGATCAAACTTCACTCTGCTATCTCATATCAGCCCTTGGCCCGCAACCATCGGATCTTTTTGCCTGATGTGGATATGTCTATTGAAGCCATCTATCCTGAGCCTGCCAAGGAACCTCTCAGTCTTCAGAATGCAGAGCATCAAAGTTTCACTCGAAACGTTGAAGGCGTTGAAGCCGTAACTCGTGTGTATCCTTTGGCTGGCACTACACGTCCACCGCATCCTGCTCTCACTGAAGCCACTGACAGTACAACTGCTCCACGACCCAAGAAGCGCACTCGTGTTCTCAACGACCGAGAGCTTCTTGTGGCTCTTCATCAGAAACATGATAGGCATCATGACTGGCTGAAGCGTCAGATGCAAAGCCTCTTGGTGGATGTTAATCGCATTCGCAATCTTGCCACCAAGAATGCTTTTGTTGCCCATGAAACCTCTCGCCGCACATGGAAAGGGCTAACACTGATGTGTTCTGAAGATGAACTTCAAGAGGATGGCTTCACTGAGCGATTCAAGTTTGACTCCACACCTCCTCGAAGGGCAGTGCTGTGACGAACTCCATCCCTTGAAGACTCTGAGTTCTCTTCCTCTTCTGCAACTGTGAATGCCAGAGTAATCGAGGATGAATACGATGCTACTTCACCGCCACCTCCTTCAGCACACTTCGACTCTGCTCCAAGCTCTTCAGCACCGCCAAACACAACCAACGACCCTGCTACTTCACCTACTCCTCATGGGAACAAGTAGATGCTCTATGTCTTCAAACCTTTTTGGTCCTTACTGACAAAAGGGGGAGAAGCATATGAGGTTGATAGTCTTCAAGCGGGTCCATATGGGCGGGTGCTTTATATTTTGCTTCGTGCTTACAACTCTCGTTTTGCTACATTTGGTTCTTTGAGTTGTAACACTTAAACTCGATGGTCGTCTGCTACTTATTTGCCACCTTGTGTGGCGATGATAAATTCCGCATGTGCGACGATAAATTCCGCACTTAGATCATTCTACAGACGTCCATTTTCCATTATGCATGTCATTATCTTCATATACTTTCACATGCATAGTGGATTGTCACCATAAGTTGAAGTGGATCTCCACAAGTACAACCTGCCATGTGCATTTGCATTCCAAAAGTAAATTACTTATATGCACATCTTCAGGGGGAGCCCTTGCAACTTATGAAGACAATTCCTTATCCTTTACAATTTCACAGATTATATTCCCCGTTGAAAACATCAACTAGTTTGTCATCAATCACCAAAAAGGGGGAGATTGTAAGTGCATCTAGTGCCACCCCTAGTTGGTTTTGGAGTATTGACGAAAAACCTAGTTGAGGGACTAATGTGTTTGTGAGAATTGCAGGATAACACAGGTAGAAGTCCCTCATTGATTCGGTTTTCCTACCAGAGATGACCCCTAAAAATGTATGAAGACATTGAAGTCAAAGGTGGTATATGAAGATATTCACATTGAAGACTATGACAAGAGAAGACACCACATGAAGCCTATGGAGCTCGAAGACTTAGATCTTTCGTAGTTCTCTTTCTTCTGTGTTGAGTCATAGGAACCACCGTACTGTTAAGTGGGGTCCAAAAGAACCAGTCAGAATGATTGAAGTGATGCTTAAACAAAACCTATGTCTTCGAGTGAAGACTTTGAGAGCGAATCTTGTCCAGAGTCGGGCAAGTCAGCTTTGCTTGAAGCCCAAGTAAAGTTGCCGTGTGAGTTTGAAATCTGACCGTTGGAACACGTGTCAGTTCCTTAGTGACCCAGGGTCATTTCGGACAAATCAGGTCGGGTTGCCAAGTGGCTATAAATAGCCCACCCCTTACAACCATAAACGGTTGGCTGCTCAGATTCAGAGTACGGCTTTTGTCGTTTGAGAGCAACCCACCTCGAAGCCTTTGAGAGAGAATTCCTTGCGAGGATAAAGCCCTAACCACCCAGAGCCAAAGAGAATTAGGCATCACTTAAGTCTTCTTGTCTGTGTGATCTGAAGACTTATTACACTTGAGGATTGTGCATCCTCCAGCCGGTTAGGCTCGCGTTCTGAGCATCCAAGAGACATTGTGGATTGCCGGTGAACGAAGTCTGTGAAGGTTTGGGAGTCTACCTTGAAGACTTACCAGAGTGATTGGGCGAGGTCTGTGTGACCTTAGCTCAAGGGGAATATGGTGAGGACTGGGTGTCCTGAGCTGCGTGTTCAAGACTGGGTGTCCGAGACGGTGTGTCCTAAGGTTTAAATACCTAGCCGCCCTAACCAGACGTACAGTTGTCACAACAACTGGAACTGGTCCAACAAATCATTGTCTTCAGCGAGTCACTGGTTTCATCTTCCCTTCCCTTTACTTACTGTTACTCCTTGTGAAGTCATTGTATGTTCACACTATCTTTTGTCTTCAATGAGTGACTGCGTGTTCTGTGTGGCTTCACAATATCTTCCTACCTGATCCTTACTACATTGCTGCTATTAGTCATTGTGCTGAATACTTGACTATGGCTTGCCTAGTGTAGTCTACCTTCCGCTGCAGGGTAATAGGTTTATTTCTATCGTTTGTCTTCATAACTTCCACGTTTTGAAGACTTTCATAAAAATCGCCTATTCACCCCCTCTAGTCGATATAACGCACTAACTCGCTTGCTCACAAAGACCTAGGGCATTTTAAGGAAGCCCATCATTGTAATATACAAGCCAAGTTCTACAATAAAAAATTCCCACTAGTATATGAAAGTGATAACATAGGAGACTCTTTATCGTGAAGATCATGGTGCTACTTTGAAGCACAGGTATGGTAAAAGGGTAGTAACATTGCCCCTTCTCTCTTTTCTCTTTTTTTCATTTTGGGCCTTCTCTCTCTTTTTTTGGCCTCTTTTTTTCTTCCGGAGTCTCATTCCGACTTGTGGGGGAATCATAGTCTCCATCATCCTTCCCTCACATGGGACAATGCTCTAATAATGAAGATCATCACACTTTTATTTACTTACAACTCAAGAATTACAACTCGATACTTAGAACAAAATATGATTCTATATGAATGCCTCTAGCGGTGTACTGGGATGTGGAATGAATCAAGAGTGACATGTGTGAAAGAATTATGAACGGCGGCTTTGCCACAAATACGATGTCAACTACATGATCATACAAAGCAATATGACAATGATGGAATGTGTCATAATAAACGAAACGATGGAAAGTTGCATGGCAATATATCTTAGAATGGCTATGGAAATGCCATAATAGGTGTATGGTGGCTGTTTTGAGGAAGGTATATGGTGGGTGTATGGTACCGGCGAAAGTTGCGCGGTACTAGAGAGGCTAGCAATGGTGGAAGGGTGAGAGTGCGTATAATCCATGGACTCAACATTAGTCATAAAGAACTCACATACTTATTGCAAAAATCTATTAGTCATCGAAACAAAGTACTACATGCATGCTCCTAGGGGGATATATTGGTAGGAAAAGACCATCGCTCATCCCCGACCGCCACTCATAAGGAAGATAATCAATAAATAAATCATGCTCCAACTCTGTTACATAACGGTTCACCATACGTGCATGCTACGGGAATCACAAACTTTAACAAAAGTATTTATACCAATCCACAATTACTCACTAGAATGACTCTAATATCACCATCTTTATATCTCAAAACAATCATAAGGAACCAAACTTCTCATAGTATTCAATGCACTTTATATGAAAGTTTTTATTATATCCCTCTTGCATGCCTATCATATTAGGACTAAACTAGCAAACATGCCCGTGCGTTGCAACGGGAGAAAAACACACGCCTCTATAGTTGAAATGCATGGCTATGGGAATGTGTGTTGAGAAATAAAATGAAGGAGAATTTTGTTTTCAGCCAACCAATCTTTACAAATGGCTGGTAAACTTATGCATTGTACAATTTGCGGGTTTGGTTAAAGACAGTCATCTCTAACTGTGATTGAAAACAAACTCAAGCGTAGGAATAAAATACATACAAAAGATAAGAAAATTTGAAGTACCAAAACATAAAATAAAAAATCTGCTGCATTTTTGCATATTTCTGCCTTTCTTGTGCGCAATTTTTTCTTTTGTGTTGGCTCCATGTTTGAATATTTCTTCCTCCCTTGTGTTTTATTTCGCAAGTGGGTTGAATCTTAGTTTTTTTATTTTGCCGATAGTTTTCATGAGCTTTTTTAGTTTTTCCTATTTTTTCTTCATTGGTCATCCGTGCATACCGTTCTCTATCCCTTTTCCTTCTTTGTTACTTGGTATCAATCACTGGAGATTGTGATCCAAATCGCTTGCCTACATGAGAGCTTTTTATATTGTATATGCATCTGTTGTTAATTAAAAAAGAAACTGAAGATTTTGCATCATAAATATATTA
Organism: Triticum urartu; assembly: GCF_003073215.2. NCBI lineage: Eukaryota > Viridiplantae > Streptophyta > Magnoliopsida > Poales > Poaceae > Triticum > Triticum urartu. The sequence goes on along the minus strand of NC_053023.1, from coordinate 318,367,953 downwards.
ATATAACATTGGTAGATGTGTTGATAGAGCGTCCACTTTTTCCTAGATGCAATTTAGGAAATAGAAAAATGACATTGAAGCAAGAGCATTATCATACACAAATTTTTCGTCCAACTTTGGTTGTAGATCGGATGTCAATGCATAATGACATGGTAATAATCTGTTGAACTAATTTTAGCGAGACAGACTATGAGACTCTAAAAAATTGGCTGTTTGTTTGCTTTTCGGATGTATGTTGTCTGCCTGTCTTTTTCTTGGGTACATGTTTGCTTTTCGGATGTTCACTGTCTACCTATCTTTTTCTTGAGTACACGGCACATGCAGAGCAATCGATCACGTTCTTTGCTTCCTTATATTTCTGATATCTCATCATTCACAAGCCTCTCTCCTTTCCTTCCCCCTGACACAACATGAATCACATCTATTTCTATTTTCTTCCTTATTTCTGAAATCACAAGCCTCTTCTCTTTCCCTCCTTAGCCCCTCTCTTTCGTTCCTTACTTATTTCTAATAGAACGTGAATCACGCCTGTTTCTCCTTGCTTCCTTATTTCTGAAATTAGCATCTCTTTCCTTCTTTAGCCCCTCTCTCTTTCCTTCCTTAGTCCCTCTTTCTTTCTCTCTTTTCTTATTCCCAAGACAACTTCTTAACTCCCAGGAAAATCACTGACGTATGGATCGGACTTAAGGGGGGCGATGTGGTATTATTTGATAGGTGAGTTGGCCTTCCATTAACACATAGCATAAGTTGGCTCGGTTGGTCGTGGCATTACTTCCTCAACAAGAGGTTGCGTGTACGATTCTCTACTCATGCACTTTTTGCCCCGGTCTGGTTCTCGGGATAGATGTTCCCGATTCCTTGGGCCATGGGCCGCATCACACGGGCTCTTTTCTCGGGCCAGAGTAGACGTATCTAGTTTTTTAGAGGCATCGAGGAAGAATTTTTGAGATGCAAGAGAAACTGATGTATGAAGGATTTTGAGATGGACGGACAAAAATTATGGGACAGACGAAATTACGGTGGTAAGAAGCGGTAGCCCCTTTATTAGTAGGTATAGATTCATAACCAAAGCAAATTACCATGCTGTTTAAAGACTCTCAAAATAATATAAGTGAAGCATGAGAGTTCATCAATTTCTTCAAAATAAAACCACTGTTGTGCTCTAAAAAGATATAAGTGAAGCACTAGAGCAAATGACAAACTACTCCACAAGATATAAGTGAAGATCAATGAGTAGTCAAATAATTATGTAACTATGTGAAGACTCCTTCTCATAAATAAAATTTCATATCTTAAGTACTTTATTAAAACATCAAGCAGAACAAAATAAAATGACATTGCAAGGATATCACATATCATGTGAAGAAGCAAAAACTTAGGCTCAACCAAAACTAACCAATAGTTGTTGAAGAAGAAATGTGGGATGCCTACCAGAGCATCCCCAAGCTTAGATGCTTGAGACTTATTGGAATATTAAAAATAGATTCCTTAGGCATCCGCAAGATTGATCATTTGTGTCTCCTTAATTCCTCTCATATCACGGTTTCCCTAATTCTCAAAAACTTCATCCACACAAAACTCAACAAGAACTCGTGAGATAAGTTAGTATAAATCCATGCTAAACCTTATCATTATCTACTCTAGGAAATCACTAAAATTATAATTTGACAGTGCATACTAAATGTCTTTTCATATTTAATACTCCTATCCTCAAATAGAATCATTAAACAAGCAAACATATGCAAATAATGCAAACATAACAGCAATCTGTCTAAAAAGAACAATCTGTAAAGAATCCAAGAGGAATCATACTTCCCTAACTCAAACAATTCTGAAAAATTACCACACTCTAGGGAATTTGTTGTTACTCATTGTGTAAAAATTTCAAGATTTTATCATGTTCTTACTATTCACAAATATTCGAAACAGAACAACAAACTTTCTGTTTTCAAACAGCAACATATAGACTTGCACAATAAGCATGGTAAAGGCTATACTTGACATTTTTATTGAAATAAAAGATGCAAAACATTACTCTAAATGACAGCAGGCAAATACTAATAAAAGAAAATTATTCTCCAAGCAAAACTCATATCATGTGATGAATAAAAATATAGCTTCAAGTACGGTTACCGATAATGTCGATAACGAAAGAGGGGATGCCTTTCGGGGCATCCCCAAGCTTAGTTGCTTGCATATTACTTGAATATTAGATTGGGGTGCCTTGGGCATCCCCAATCTTAGTATGTTTCCACTCCTTATTCTCCTCACCTCAATATCTCATCCAAAACTTGAAAACTTCAATCACACAAAACTTAACGGAACTTCGTGAGATAGGTTAGTATGATAAGTTAACTTTGGTACTGCCAAGACAAGATTCATAATCGTTTCCACATAATTACTACTATACTCTATCATTTACACCATTTATATTACTTAATATAAGCTATGGAAACACTAAAACAAGCAAACTATGCGTTAAAAGCAGAATCTATCAAAAACAAAACAATCTGTAATGATCTGAACAACAATCATACGTCTTATACTCGAAAAATTCTGAAAAATTAGGACAACCTTGGAAATTTGTATATAACTCTTGTGCAAAAAGAATCGGTATTTTATCATGCTTCTGTAAAAACAGAAATTATTTTACTAGGCGCCAAAGTTTCTGTTTTTGCACAGAATCAAGTCAACTATCATGCACACTATCCCAAAGGCTTTACTTGGAACTTTATTGAAACAAAAGCTATAAAACATAATTACTACAGTAGATTAATCATGTGAACACACTAAAACAGCAGGTAAAAATATTTGGTTGTCTCTCAACAAGCACTTTTCTTGAATGTCTTTCTAGCTAGGCATGATGATTTGAATGATGCTCGCATAAAAGACAAGAATTGAAACATAATGGGAGCCTCATGAAGAATATGACTAGAACATTTAAGTCTAACCCACTTCCAATGCATAGGGATTTTGTGAACAAACAATTTATGAGAACAAGAATCAACTAGCATAGGAAGACAAAACAAGCATATCTTCAAGATTTCCAACACATAGAGAGGAAACTTGATATTATTGCAATATGTAAAAGCATATTTTCATTTATAATAATAATTTTATGTAGCATTATGAATGAATTCAACAATATAACTATCACATAAAGCATTATTCTCATGATGACAAGCATATAAATTTTACTAGTCTCCACATAAGCAAAATTCTTCTTATTCGGAATATTGGGAGCAAACTCAACAAAATAACTATCATGTGAGGCATAATCCAAATGAAAATTAAAATCATGATCACAAGTTCCATGGTTATCATTATTCTTTATATTATACATGTCATCACAATAATCATCATATATAGCGACTTTGTTCTCATAGTCAATTGGAACCTCTTACAAAATAGTGGAATCATCATTAAATAAAAGTCATGGCCTCTCCAAATCCACTTTCATCAATATAATCATCATAAATAGGAGGCATGATTTCATCATAACAAATATTCTCATCAAAACTTGGGGGACTAAAAATATCACCTTCATCGAACATAGCATCCCCAAGCTCGTAGCTTTGCATATCATTAGCATCATGGATATTCAAAGAATTCATACTAAAAACATTGCAATCATGCTCATCATTCAAATATTTAGTGCCAAACATTTTATTGACTTCTTCTTCTAACACTTGGGAACAATTTTCCTTTCCATCATTTTCACGAAAGACATTAAAAAGATGAAGCATATGAGGCAACCTCAATTCCATTTTTTGTAGTTTTCTTTAGTAGACTAAACTGGTGATAAAACAAGAAACTAAAAGATTCAATTGCAAGATCTAAAGACATACCTTCAAGCACCCACCTCCCTGGCAATGGCGCCAGAAAAGACTTGATGTCTACTACGCAACCTTCTTCTTGTAGACTCGTGTTGGGCCTCCAAGCGCAGAGTTTTGTAGGACAGTAGCAAATTTCCCTCAAGTGGATGACCTAAGGTTTATCAATCTATGGGAGGTGTAGGATGAAGATGTTCTCTCTCAAACAACCCTGCAACCAAATAACAAAGAGTCTCTTGTGTCCCCAACACACCCAATACAATGGTAAATTGTATAGGTGCAGTAGTTCGACGAAGAGATGGTGATACAAGCGTAATATGGATAGTAGAAATAGGTTTTTGTAATCCAACAATATAAAAATAGCAAGGTAGAAAGTGGTAAAAGTGAATGAAGACGATATTGCAATGCTTAAAAACAAGGCCTAGGGGTTCATACTTTCACTAGTGCAAGTTCTCTCAACAATGATAACATAATTAGATCATATGGCAATCCCTCAACGTGCGACTAAAGTCACTCCAAAGTGCCTATCGTAGAGAACATAAGATGAAATTTCTTGTAGGGTACGAAACCACCTCAAAGTTATTCTTTCCAATCAATCCATTGAGCTATTCCTATAAGTGTCACAAAACGCCCTAGAGTTCATAGTTAAATAACACCATATGACACACATCAATCAACCCTAATGTCACCACAAGTATCTGTGGGTCAATTATAAGATATGCATCAAACAACTTTAGATTCACAATATTAAATCCAACACAAAGAACCTCAAAGAGTGCCCCAAGATTTCTACCAGAGAAACAAGAACGAAAACGTGCAACAATCCATATGCATAGATTACCCCAATGTTACCATGGGAATCGGCAAGTTGAGTGCCAAAACATACATCAAATGAATCAATAGAATACCCCATTTTCACCATGGGTATCCCACGCAAGACATACATCAAGTGTTCTCAAATCCATACTAGTATTCAATCCGATAATAGTGAAATGTCAAAGGTAAAACTCAATTCATCACAAGAAGGGAGAGGGGGAGAAACACCATATGATTCAACCATAGTAACAAAGCTCACGGTACATCAAGATCGTGCCAAATCAAGAACACGAGAGAGAGAGAGATCAAACACATAGCTACTGGTACATACCCTCAGCCCGAGGGTGAACTAATCCCTCCTCATCATGGAGGCCACGAGGATGTTGAACATGGCCATCGGTGATGGTTTCCCGCTCCGGCAGGGTGCCGGAATGGCCTCCCGATTGGTATTTCATGGCTATAGAGGCTTTCAATGGCGGAACTCCCGATCTAGGTTTATTTCTGGGGGTTTCTATATTTATAGGAATTTTTGGCGTTGGGAACAAGTCAGGGGGTCCACAAGGCGACGACAAGGCAAGGGGTGCGCCCTAGCGAGGAGGGCGCCCTCCACCCTTGTGGATGCCTCGTGGCTCTTCTGGCCCAACTCTTTTGCTCTGGGGCTTCGTCTGGTCCATAAAAATCACCGTAAATTTTCAGCCTATTCTGAGAACTTCTATTTCTACACAAAAAATGACAGCACGGTAGTTTTGCTGAAAATAGCGTCAGTTCGGGTTAGTTCTAATCAAATCATACCAAATCATATGTAGTTGTTGTAAACATGGCATGAATATTTCATAAATTATAGATATGTGGGAGACGTATCAGCATCCCCAAGCTTAATTCCGGCTCGTCCTCGAGTTGGTAAATGATACAAGAAATAATTTATGAAGTGTGAATGCGAGCATAGTGCATAAATTTGATCAATGATAGTTCCAAAAACTTTTTCTAGCATTATTCTTTGTCATGAACAGTATCTCATCTCATAAAACTTCTCATGATCAAGTAGCAAGATATTCACATGTTAAAGTATAGACCATGAACTTTCTTGAGAACTAACAAACTAGGCTTTCAGTCACCAAACAATTGCAATTCATCTTATTTTTAGGAAGGGTCTATGTAAGAGCTTTGATTTAGCAAATTCCACATACTCAACTATCATATAGTCTTCCATGATTGCTAACACTCATAGCATATTTTTAGAACAAACAGTATTCGCCAAACACAGAGAAAGATAGGGGCTTAATGTTTCGCCTCCCAACTTATTTATCATATAGATAATTGTCAACAATAATAATTCATGATCAAATATATTTGAATGGCCATATGTGCTTAGTTCTTTCCCCACCACATGATGCTTGCCAACTAAAGAATAATTGAGGTTTAAATAAGAAGGAATGCTATTGACTCTTGCATAAAAGTAAATACATGGAAGTAAAAGACAGGCCCTTCACAGAGGGAAGCAGAGGTTGTCATGCGCTTTTTAATTTTGGATGTGCAAACCCTTAATGCAACGGAACATCACATTGTATTGCCCTTTGTGATAGCAACCTTTATTATGCGGTCCATCAGTTTTATTTCTTTACCATCACAAGTTCGTACAACGCTTATTTTCCCTACAATAAAAGATCATACATATTTAGGAGTAATTTTTATTGCTTTTTGCACCGATGACAACTTACTTGAAGGATCCTATTCAATCCATAGATAGATATGGTGGACATTCATTGCATGAAACGGGGTTTAAGGGTTTTTGGATGCACAAGTAGTATCTCTACTTAGTACAAAATTTTGGCTGGCAAAAGATCCTAAGCAAGCATCACATGTTAGAGGATCCATAACAATATAACTTCTATGCAAATATACCCAAACATAACTCATTACGTTGTCTTCCTTGTCCAACTTCAAATAATTTGCTCAAGTTTGAAAATAATTAATGGGGCTCACAATCATAGAAGATGTCCAAGATAGTATATTTATATGTGAAATCTCTCTTCCTTCAATATTCTTGCATGAATTGTTTAAGTGACCAATGTTGAGTTTGCTAACTTTCAATAAATTTTACCACCTATACTTCTTACAAGTGAAGTCATTACTCCCCATGGGATAAGCATATGAAGCATATATAATTTCGGATATATGATATTCAATTCATTCAACCATTTACTCATAGGATATAAGTGAAGCACATGAGTAAATGACAAACTACTCCAAAAATATATAAGTGAAGAACAATGAGTAGTCAAATAATTAACTAGCTATGGGAGTACTCTCTCTCATTGAAGATTTGATATCCAATGATTTTATTCAAACATTAAGTAAAATGAAAATATGCTCCAAGAAAAACACATATCATGTGACGAATAAAAGTATAGCTCTGAGTAAGGTATACCGATGGTTTTGAAGACGAAAGAGGGGATGCCTTCTGGGCATCCCCAAGCTTAGGCGCTTGAGTCTTCCTTGATAATTACCTTGGGGTTCCTTGGGAATCCCCAAGCTTAGGGTCTTTCCACTCCTTTTTCTCCTCGTATCGATATCTCACCCAAAACTTGAAAACTTCAATCACACAAAACTTAACGAAACTTTGTGAGATGGGTTAGTATGATAAAGAGTAAATCATTCACTTTGGTACTGTCAAGATAAGATTCATAATTGTTCTCACACAATGCCTACTACACCATAGCATTTCTATAATTTATAATGAGCAATATAAGCCATAGAAACTAGAAAACAAACAAACCATGCATTGAAAACATAATTTGTCAAGAACAAAACTGTCTGTAACGATCTGGACAACAACCATACTTCTGTTACCCCAAAAATTCTGGAAAATTAGGTCAACCTAGGATATTTGTATATTAATCTTGTGAAAAAATAATCAGTATTTTATCACGCTTCTGTTAAAAAATGAAAATTATTTTACTGGGCGCAAAAGTTTCTGTTCTTCACCAAGATCAAATCAACTATCACCGTAAGCCATCCCAAAGGTCTTACTTGGCACTTTATTGAAACAAAAGCTATAAAACATGATTACTACAGTAGCTTAATCATGTGAACAACAGTAAGGATAAATATTGGGTTGTCTCCCAACAAGCTCTTTTCTTTAATGCCTTTTTAGCTACACATGATATTATAATGATACTATTCCAAGCCCAATTCCGATGATAGTCTTATTCATACTCGAAAATATATAAGTGAAGTTCATGGAGCATTATACAATTAATATAGATTTACCAACATCCAAGATCAAAATATATAAGTGAAGCACACAAAGCATTCTAGAAAGCCATACTCAAAAGATTTAAGTGAAGCACATGAAGGATTCTGTAAATCAATGAAGGACTATCTCGTACTAGCATGGTGCATAGAGGAAAATAAAGGAAAAATAAACTCAAAAGACACATACCATGTGAACAAAACAAAAACCAAGGTATACCAATAATTGTTGAGGAATAAGGATGGTGCCAACCAGGGCATCCCCAAGCTTAGATGCTTGAGTCCTTGAAATATTTACTTGGGGTGCCTTGGGCATCCCCAAGCTTGAACTCTTGCCTCTCCTTATTCTTCTCATATCGGTAACTCCTCGATCTTCGAACACTTCATCCACACAAAACTTAACAAAAAACCTTGTGAGATCCGTTAGTATAATGAAGCAAATCACTGCCTTTAGGTACTGTTGTAAACTCATTCCAATTTCATGTTAGCATTATATCTACTATATTCCAAATACATCATGGTTCCCCGATGCAAACCATAGATTCATCATAATAAGTGAAAAACACATAGAAAACAGAATCTATCAACAATAGGACAGTCTGTAGCAATCTGGAACTTTCGTATACTTCCGTAACTTCAAAAATTCTAAAAATTTAGGACAACCTAAACAATTGGCATAGCAGTATTGTGTAAAAAGATTAATATTTTATCACGCTCCAGTAAAAAATTTAAATTCAATTACTACAATTTTGTTTTGTTTTTTCTGCTGTACACACCAAACAAGCAATTTAAACATTCTAAACGTAAACCTTGGCACATTATTTTTATAATACAAGGGGATAATTATTCTTGAGAAACTTCCAAGAAAAATTCTACATTGTTTCCATGAGCATGAACACAAGTGTTCAAGGTCAACCCTCACTTCTCCAATGCATAACCTTCCAATCACTTCTCTTTTTGAAAAAGTTTTTAGGCATAAGAGGCAAAAAGTTTTGTATTTTCATTCTTTTAGTTTTTTGTTTGTTTCACCCAGAACTAAACAAAAACAAAAGGGAAAACAAAATCTACTTAGTGAAGAAAGCAAACAAGCATACAGAAAAATATCAACCCCACGCTATTGCTCCCGGGAAACGGCGCCAGAAAAGAGCTTGATAATCCCCAAGTGCAAGGAATCATCGTAGCAATTTCCAAAGGTGGAAGTGATAAGTATGGAGTGTTGAACCCACAAGGAGCTAAAGGTAATATCAATATTCTCTCAAGTCATATCTGCCACTGATACAACTCTACGTACACAGAATATTTGCTTTCACCTAGAAACGAGAAATAAAACTACGTTGTGGGTATGAAGAGGATAACTTTGCACGATATCGGAGAACTAAAATATAAAAGTAGGTGATGTTAACATGAAGTTAGAATATATTACAATATATTATAAATAGCAAGTGTGGAAAAATGATGGGTTGGTGTGCAGAATTATCCTAAGCAATTGTTAACATGATCGGTAGTCATCATTGCAATTTCATATGAGGGAGAGGCATAAGCTAACATACTTTCTCTTCTTGGATCATATGCACTTATGATTGGAACTCTAGCAAGAACCCGCAACTACAAAAGATCATTAAGGTAAAACCCAACCATACCATTAAAGTATCAAGTCGCCTTTATCCCATATGCAACAACCCCCTCACTCGGGTTTATGCTTCTGTCAATCAAGCAACCCACTATAAGCGAATCATGAACATATTACAACACCCTACAGCGGGAATCCCTCATGTGTGCACGGCACAAAAGGCACCATAGGATAGCACCAAAATAAAACATACAACTCAAACCAATCTAGATCATCAATCAACCCAAAAGACAAAAGAAATCTACTCAAAACATCATAGGATGGCAACACATCATTAGATCATAATATGTGGCATAAAGCACCATGTTCAAGTAGGGGATTACAACGGGGTGCAGGAGAGTGGACCGTGTAAGAGAGATGAGGATGGTGATAAAGATGGTGATGTTGATGGAGACGATCACCGCGGCGATGGTTCCCCCGGTGGCACTATGGCGCCACCGAGAGAGAGGGGGAGAGAGTCTCCCCCTTGTTCTTCCTGCTCCATGACACCCCCTAGATGGGGAGAGGTTCTCCCTCTGGTTCTTGGCCTCCATGGTGATGATGGCCCCCTCTGGGGTCCTCCTCCATGGCCTCCGGTGATGATGGCTCCCTCCGGTTGGGTGCCGGAGAGGGCCTAGATTGATTTTTCATGGCTACAAAGTCTTGCGGTGGTGGAACTCCCAATCTAGGTTTATTTCTGGGATTTTCTCTATTTATAGGAGCTTTTGGCGTCGGGGACAAGTCAACAGGGTCCACAAGGCGGTGACAAGGCAGGGGGCGTGCCCTAGGGGGGGGGGCGCCCGCCATCCTTGTGGTTGCCTCGGGACTCCCCTCTGGTATCTTTTCGCTCCAGTATCTTTTATATTTTCCAAAAATATTCTCCGTAAATTTTCAGCCCATTCTGAGAACTTCTATTTCTGCACAAAAAATGACACCACGGTAGTTCTGCTGAAAACAGCGTCATTCCAGGTTAGTTCTAATCAAATCATACCAAAATCATATAGAATTGTTGTAAACATGGCATTAAAACTTCATAAATTATAGATACGTCGTAGACGTATCAGCAAGGCACGCGGATACCGCTCACTGCCCACACGTCGGCGCTGAGCCCGCGCAAGGGGAAGTGCAAGTGGCTCCTCCTGAGGTGACCTTGGGAGGCAGCTCTGCGGCCCTCGAAGCGCCCACCACCGGTTCTGGTGATAAGTCCATGGAGGTGGGGACACAAGTCGTCACCCCACGCCGAGCCGGAGGCGAAGGTTGCTCAGGGAGCCTTAGTGGGTTACCAGAGCGCAAGGAGATGCCTGGTTCGCTCGCGTGCCGCCCAACAAGTCGTGGAGGCGAAAGTCCCCGCGAATCCCACGCCCCGGCCAAGGGGGTCAAAGGGCCCGACCTGGACTGGGCTCTCGCTCTCATGAACAATGTTCCCTTATCGCGGGGTCCTGGAGAGTGCCGTAGCCGTAGTAGGCCGGCTCGAGGAAGAGCTTCATGGTGTCCAGGCGCGGCTCGCTGGAGGGCACCTTCGCCTGGCCCACGGGTGGCATCAACTTGAAGTGGCCGTCAAGTTGGGCCACCTCCAGAACGAGTCTGCCCGTCCGAGGGGCGGGAAGTCCACTACCGAAGCATAGGAGACCAGCGAGCGCACCTTCCGAGAAGCCGAGGCGGCAATCCGGTGGCTTGAGGCGGCAGAGGCCCATGAGTAGGAACTCCAAAATCAAATCGATGCACTGGAGCATCACCTGCAGGCGCAGCGAGACACCTTCTCCGCCCGCGAGGAGGAACTGGCAATTCGCGAGGTGGACCTTGAGGTCCACGAGGAGGAACTGGCAATTCGCGAGGTGGACCTTGAGGTCCGCGAGGATGAACTCACACTTAAGGCATCTACGCAAGACTTGGAGCGCGAATGGATGGGAGTGTTGGACCGCAAGGTAGCCGCCGCACAAGCCTCTTATGCCCAGCACCGTGGAGAGGGCCAACACCAACCAGGAAGCCAAGGAGAAGAAGATCCAGGGCAACAACACACGAAAGCTCCCCACGGAAGGTTATGCTGTAAGGGGGCGGCGCGCGCTCGTTGGTCCTCTTGTGAGCATCTTGTGAGGATATAAGACGCCAAGGACGTTGGTAGGGTGGTGTGCATGGGAGTAGGCCCGTGAGCTAGAGCCCGGTTGCTTGGGTTTTTCGACGTTGCTAGGACTGACCCAAGCACATGCACCATGTCCAGCCGTTGCTCGCAAGGGGCTTAAGAGAGAGGTAGCAAGCATGTGCGGCTCATGAGGCGGGAAACCAGCAAAACCCATTCTGAATGGAAAGCCAAATTTTTACTGAAACCAGATCATAAAATTCACTACACAGCAAAAAGCGGCTGCTGTGTCCGGCAGGAATCAGCTTGAGGTTGGTGCAGCATGTGGGATGCCCTCTACTCATCATTCCTCTAGCACAGAGCATGGAGCACCGGGGTGTGGGTATGATCGTGGTTCGATCATTCCGCCAGAATGGGGCATGGGTCTTCCACTTGGGCGTGGGCATGAACCCAGTTGGATTGTTCTGCCAATTCGGAGCTATCGGCATGGAAGCATGATCACCTATGGGCATGGGAGCCCCTTTGTGGTTCATCATGGGGTCGGCCACATTGCCTAAAGAGCAGAAACAACAAGGGACATCACGACGATGGACTCTCTCTTTTTACCCAGGTTCGGGCCACTTTGAAGCATAAAACCCTACTTCTGCTGTGGTGGTGGATTGATCTGGGGGAACACGAAGCCTCGACGTGCTCTGGCACGGCAAGGTTGCATCGGGAAGAATAACGTGAGCACAAGTGTTATGGGATCGAATGTCCGAACCCCTTGCTAGGTTGCCTCAGACATCCTTTGATAGGTTAACATGTGACCACAATGGCAAAATAGAAATTTGAGAATGATTAGATAGCTAACAGTGCTATCATACTTAACTCTGGTAGTTACGACAAAGTGTATTAAATGCACTGCTAGGTGTCGTGCTGAGGGTTAAGCCCGGCAAGCCTTCCATGCCGCTTATCTACCTCTTCTTATCAGCTTGACATGCCTCCTAGACGGGTGTTAATAAAGCTAATATCTTCCCCTCCATGCCACCACGTGCTTGATAGGATTCACCTGGTTGCTTAGTACCTTGACACTGCACTGATTAGCGACTCGGGTGCGATGAGGTGTAGCGGTGGCGTTTTGGGGAAGGTTTATTAGGAAAGGATCTTGGCGGGGTTTGGTCTTGGCAACCCTAGCAACCATGCCGGGGTGAATCCAGACTTGTCCTCAAGTGCGTCCTCAACCTGGTTATGCTCTCCTGCCCAGTAAGGGAGGCCTTCCTAAGGTGGCCTTCTGCTAGCTTGTTCTTCTTGGATCTCTAGTGTGCCCGGTAAGGTAGTTTTCCTGCAAGTCTGCGCACTAGTCAGGGGAAACAAGTACCCCTATTTGTGTACGCCGACAGTAGCTCCTGGGCATGCGCCAAACATGCTGCGAGTGCGTTCGGTTAGGCCCCAAGTAGTGCGCAGACACGCGGCAAAAATCCTCTGTCCACGCGTAATGATTTTACTGTCCTGTCAATCACATGTCCGTTCCGCGCAGTTACCAAGGTTCGTGTGATCATGGTTTTGCAGCGCTTATTGGGGGAGCGTGCCTATAAAAAGGCGGTTTTTGCAGGGGAATAGTGGAGAGCCAGCCCCCTCGCACGGTCCCAATAAAATAGGGCACACACGAAGGAGCATTACTCATTCACGCCTTTCGCCCTTCTCGGTTCATCTTCTTCCTCTCGACGAGAACTGACCCCGCCGCCACTCCCTCTTCTCCCACCTCCAGAGCTTCCCTTCCACTCCACCCATAGGAAATGGGGCGCAAGAAGAGCGCCGTGAAGGGGAAGCAAGTGGCCAAGCCGGAAGACTTGAGGGCAGAGGAGAAGAAGGAAGCGGCAGCTCTGGTCCAACGATGGCGGGAGAATGTGATCTTCTCACCGTCAGACCTGGACGGCAACACCTTGATCCAGAGGTATGCCTACACGTGGGGGAGAAAAACCAAGGGGCATGGAGAGCCAGTCGTCATCCCTGACGGATCCAAGGTTCCAAATGACTCCTATCCATTATTCTGCGCCTATTTTTACTATGGGCTTTCCCCCTTTCTCTGATTTCTTTAGCGCCATGATGTACTATTTCAGATCTTGTTTGCTGGATTTCACGTCCAATGCAATGATGTGCATGGCCGTGTTTGCCCATTTTTGCGAGAATTTTGTTGGAGTTGTCCCCAATGTGGATCTGTTCCGTGACTTCTACACCCCCCGCATCAAGGACAAATCCCTTTCGGGAAACATATCATGGATTCTGCGGGGGAGGAGAGAGGATTGGGATTACCTGGGAGGGCAACTACGCGACAAGTGGGAGGAATGGAGAGGGGATTGGTGTTGGATCAAGGACCCGGAAGCCCCTCTGTTCTGACAGCGGTGGACCAAGTGCATGGTGCGTGGGAATGATTGGAGCGACCCGGGAGAAACTGATGAGAGACTTCGCACAACGTTGAACAGGGTAGCCCATCTCAAAGCTGCTGAGCTCACCATTGAGCAGGTCGGTGCTGATTTCCTCCGGGGTCGCATTGCCCTGTAGCATCAACGGGACCGCTGTCAGGACCCCGATCCTAAGTACACCGATCTAGCATGTAACACATCATATCACTTTGCGGCCTCATGCATAGTATCCCCACAGGTGCCACCTTACCTGGCCTGGGACCGTTTGCACATTTTGGCTCACGTATATGATAATGTCGCTAGCATCCATATGACAAAGAACCTGGGCCGACATGACTATTGGTAAACCCAAAGTGGCACTAACTTACAGGGACATGCATACATGACCCAACAACGAACGTGTCGGTCATTAGCGAGTGAATCCGGGCTATAGCAGCTGGGCTAATAGGACTCCGGTAGACACCGCGTGACATTTCCCCGAAGGAACAGACACAGGAATGAAGAAGGACACATGCCGACCATCCTAAGTGTTCCGGAGCAGTAGCAAGCTACCATGGCTCAGTGGAAGCACTAGGAGACATTTCCCCATAAGAGAGGCTACCAAGAAGAAACAACTAGGTTCTCGGATCCCACACATACCAAGCATTTCAATAACATACACACAATATGCTCGATATGTGCAAATACAACATGGCATCACAACATAACTCTATGACTCAAGTATTTATTCATTAGGCTCCGAGGGGCCAAGTATTACAAACATGGGTCTCATGACCCAACATACAGAGCATACAAGCAACAAGCGGCAGCATCAACATGGTGAGTACATACAACTACAAATGAAAAAGGCTGAGAAACCTGACTATCTACAAGACCCTCCCAAGGGTACAAGATCATAGCTCAGGTAACAAGGTAAATGTCGAAGTCCACGCGTACTACTAGTGAGACTGAAGTCTCTCTACAAAACATAAATTAAGCAAACGCGAGTACAAATGTACCCAGCAAGACTTACATCAGAACTATCTACATATGCATCAATATCAACAAAGGGGGTGGTGGAGTTTAACAGCAGCAAGCCAGGTTTGACTCAATGGCTATCCTGAACACGACTTCAAGTAACTCTTTTGAGGTGGCGCACACGAGTCCACATATTCACCATATTAATACAACACTATGGATCCGCTCCCGTCTCCCTACGAGAAGGCCATCCATAGTACTCACGCTTATCTTGCGCATTTTAGAGTATCCACTATCACTTGTCTATGAGCTGTATAGGCAACCCAGAAGTCCTTTACCGTGGACGCGTCTATTCGAATAGATCATTTATAACCCTGCAGGGGTGTACTTCTTCACACATGTTTCCACCACTTAGCGTCTGCACACGACATGTGCTCAACAGACTTCAAGCGAAAGCCGACGTGGGTGTAGACCACGACCTGACTAACCACACAAGTCCCTAGTCTAGGTTTATCGCCTATTCAGGTTCCATCCGAAGGGAGTCCGGCCGAGGTTTCCACTTACGGCCCCGAACGATGTGTGAAGGGTTCCCGAGGCACCAAATGGGTGACTCGGTACACCGGGCCACGTGCCTACCACATCATAGCCTACCCCTCGGGCCAGCGCCGCGCACAGCCTCCAGGATACTACAAACACTAGAAACTACTTGCAACTCCTGGACAGAGGACATGGGCGGTTAATAAGTCGAGCAGGGTCATATTTCAGGGCCCAACGTGAGGTAGTAGCTATTCATGGATCACAAACACAAAACTCAGTTCCTGAGGACGGCTTCAATGAGACAACCCACCATGTACTCCTACATGGCCTCTCACCGCAACCTTTACCAAATCGTGTTCGCACACTAAGCTCTCAACAGTAGGACATGTTCACCACATTCCAATTCATCCCCGATGAATCGGACCTGACTCAACTCTAAGCAGTAGCAGGCATGACAAACAAGCATGAATGAGTAGGTGCATCAGGGCTCAAACAACTCCTACTCATGCTAGTGGACTTCATCTATTTACTGTGGCAATGACATGTCGTGCAGAGGAAAGGGGTTCAACTACCGCATCATATAACAGTTGAATCGTTGTTGTCCTAATGCAGTAAAAGAGAGCAGGAGCGAGAGAGTGGGATTGTATCGGTACGAACAAGGGGGTTTTGCTTGCCTGACACTTCTAAAGATAGTATAGTTCTTGATCGGTGTCATCGATCTCATCGTCGGAACCACGTCTACAGAGAGGGGTCAAACACCAGCAACATGCTGTGATTTGAGCTAATGCAACTAGTAGCAATTTAAATGGAGTTGGTTTGAGCAAGGGATTCAAATTCAAACCCCATACGTGGATATTCAAATACGATTCATTCGATTTGCCCTAAACAGTAGTCATAAGTTGTTCTAACATGCATGAAAATGATACGGATGGATAGATTGGATTTTTCCGATCATTTTTCATACATAAATTATTTCATTTGGAGTAATAGATTATTTTCTATGATTTTTCTAAGTTTATAGAAATTTCTAGAATTTTCTGAATTATTTTAAATCCAGAAAACCAATACTGCGTCAGCATGACAACAACATTGCGTCAGCAGGTCAACTGGGTTGATCCAGGTCAAGCCTGACATGTGGGGTTAGTCCTAATGCCGCGCCACGTCGGCTGTTGTCGGGGTTCGGCCGGTGGAGGCTCGCCGGACTTGAGCTACAGGCGGCGGATGGACACGCGGAGACCACCGGGGCGTAGCCCATGCTCTCCCGCATCTAGAGGAGTAGGTGGGTGGCCGTGGGGGCGACGAAGCTCGGCGGAACAAAGCTCGCGGCGGAGGCCGGAGCTCGACTTTGAGCGGTGTGGGGCTGCGGTGTACGGCGAGGCCAGAGGTGGGGATCTGTGGACTCCTGGGATAGCTAGGAGCTCGCTATGCTTGTCGGTCTGAGCGCAGCGGCACAGCAGTGCCATGCCCGGCGTCCATGGCGGACGACGGCACTCGGTACAGTGGCTAGCATGGCTACAACGCGTAAAAGACCACGGGGAGTGAGGGGAAATGTAGGAGAGCTCACGACGGTCTCGTAGGCGGTCTCAGATGGCTCGTGGAGGCACGGACGGCGACATAGCGTTGCCGGCGATCTCGGACGACCGAGGAGGAAGACGGCGGCATTCGGGTTGAAGCAGAGCTCCTGGCGCCGCTTGACTCTGTGGAGAGGACGACGACATCGTAGGAGAGCTCGTGAACAGCTTGGGGAGGTGAGGAAGTGGTTGTGGTCTCGGCAATGGCGAGCGGTGGCGATGGTGGCGCTCGGTCGCGGGAGAGAGAGGGCAATAGAGGATGGGATGAGCACAGGAGAGGGTGAGAGAGGTCCGGGGTGTCGTGGCGTCTCCAGGTGCATCAGGGCAGCGGCGGGAAGCAGGAGGTGGCGTGCACGTGTGCGCGCACGGCAGCCACATGCCCTCCCGCCCACTGGCAGGAGGTTGAAGACAGTAGGAGGGAGGAGGAGGTGGGCTGGGCCGGCTGGCCTGTGGGTAAGTTGCCAGGTAAGTGGCCTAGGTGATGTTCTCTCTCTCTATTAATTCTATTTCTGTTTTCTATTTTTATTCCTCTGTTTTGATTTAGTTTGTAAACCAAATCATTTTTGTAGCTTCTGAAAATTATTATGTGGCTTGATACAAAATATTCAGAGCCACTCACAAGTTTTCAGAATTATTGGAGCTATAAAAGTATTTATAGGAATTTATATCTCCAATTCAAATAAGTAAAGTATTGATTTAATTCAAAGACCCAAAATAAATATTTATGGGATTCCAAAAATATTGGTTTGAATTTTAACTCTTACCAATATTTTCACAGAGTAACAGGAACATCTCCTTGGACTCATTTGAGGAGAATTAAATGTTGATTATTTTTGAACTAATTTCTCATGGTTTCAACAAACCTCAATTCAACTTTCAAAAATTGTAGACATGATGCATGAGTGCAGATGCAACTATTTCACCCAGGTATTCTAGGGTTGTGACAACCGCTTCGCTTGGGAGTACAAGAATGCCGCGGACTAGATGCGGATGTATCCTGGTGTTGCCAATAATCTAACAGTCATGAGACACGCCTGGCTGTGAGAGCAGCTCTTCCACAAGGATGGCACCTTTCACTTGCTGGCAAGGATTGTTCCATCACACATCAATTCTGCTTTGGACCAAATTCTCAAGTGGATGCCAGACTGCAATGCCAATGCAGTCAAAACAGACTGGCAGCTGCCCGCTTGGAAGACAAGATGAATTGGGCCTCAAGCTTAGAGGAGAGAGCCACCAGGAAGGAAGCAGACTTCACCAAGGGTACCAGTGAGGAGGAGTAGGAGTACATCCGTAACAGGCTTGAGGAAGCCCGAAGGCTCAAGGCTGTCGCGGCAGCTAGTGATGACGACGAAGGGAACTCCTCGGAGGAGGAGCATGTTGATGAGTAGATCGCTGAGCTTGAGGCGCTAGGTGTCTCGGCTGCTGGGGCCAAGGCTGCCGAGGAAGAGGCTGCTAGGGAAGAGGGGGCCACGGCGCCCGAAGAGGAAGAAAGACTCGAAGCGGGCCCCCAAGCCCTAGAGTAGAAGCGTCGGTTCCACAAGAGAGGGAGCAGAGAACCAGTGGTACATTCTTCGTCACGGGCTGGGCCCAAGGTGAAGAAGACAACCACCAAGAACTACAAGGAAGACATTGTGCGCTGCCAGTCGGCCCGCCTTGCTCTGGCCCCGATTCCGCCTTCCCAACAGCGGGTGGTGAAGGGTGTTGATCCCACACAACCATCAAGCCTGGCACCATCAGCGAGCTGGATCCCTCCACCACTTAAGAGGGCCAGGGAATCACCCCCGCCTCTTGTATACGAGATGGATGCCATGCTTGATGATGTAGAGTGAGGACAATCATTTGCTTCTCTTAATCCCAATAACTTTTTCCTTTGGGTTTATACTGATCCCATGATATTGGTCTTAATAGGGATGAAGATACTTTGGCCCAACGGGCCATGCGTGCCAAGACGATGAAGGAGTCGGGATCAGCTTCAGGGGTGTTGAACCGGCAAGGGGTTCCAGGGACGACCCTGTGTCCAGCCCCTAGGCCAGCCCACTGCGCGAAGGCATGGGCCATACCGGTCTTGCTGGTGGTCATGCTGAGGTTCTCGTGTCGCCCGCTAAGGGTACTGGCGGGAGCCCCTAGAGAGAAACCCAGCAGCAAGCAATGACCACTTCGCTCCCCACAGCAAGCAACACCCAGGGTGGGGGATCTCCGGCAAAGGCTCCCTCTACCGGGTCCATTCGTAATGAGGACACCCCCATGGAGGGAGAAGATGCGCGATGCCTGTCAGCAATAGGTACTGCCGGGGAAGGGGAAGTTTCTTCCCGCCATCCACCCACAGGTAATCCAGTCTCCTTCGAATATATGTCAAGAATGCTCTTCTTTCTTAATCCTTGGTTCTGGTTTCTGGTCTTCATTTCCATCTTGTCTTCACTCCCTCACAGCCCCTATTTCTGAAGAAAAGGAACTCTTGGAGGAAGTGGTAGCCATAGGTAAGTATGCTGCTACAGAAGCCCTCAAAATTGCCACTGGAGAGGGTCATGCCGAGGCCTCCAAGGTCGCCCAAGGAACCCCAAGGGAAGAGAAGGAAATCCCTTGCAGCTCGACTAACCCCATTATGGAAGTAGAGGAGAAAGAGGCCCTTCAAAGTGATGCCTCAAACCTGAGGGTGACTCTCCTGGCAATGGTTGTAGCTCATCCAACTCCGATAGCCCCCAGCTCGTTAGCCCTTGCTGGGGTAAATTTTGATGAAGAAATCGGCTGCATACTGGCTCCCTTGACCCAAAAAACCAAGGAAGCGAGTGACCCTGGTAACAGCTCCAAGGACTTGGCCTTCCTGGAGACAGTAGCTCCCGGGCTTAAAAAAGTGTAGGAGAGGTATGACCAGAAGCGGAAAGTGATTCAGGACGAGCACAAAGCCTATGATTCAGCCACTCAGCAACTAAAAGACAAGGCAGAGGAACTGCGCTCCTGGTACAACACCCAGTCGTGCGAACTCAGGAACCAGGAGTAGAAAATGGCGGCTGCTCTAGAGAGAGTGCGTACTCGCAATACCAGGCTGACGGAGCGCGAGACGCAGCTCGGCGCCCAAACCAGGGATCTTGCTGCTCGTGAGCAGGCTCTGTCCGATGCCCTCCGTGCTAAGGATGATGAACTGGAAAACCTTGTTCAACAGCACACCAAGCACCTAGAGGACAGCCACAATAGGGCCATCGACTCGCAGGCCCATGATGCGGCGTCCAAAGTGAAGGAAGTCTCCGATGACCTTGACACAGCCTCTAAGGCCAAAACAGAGCTCGAAACTCGCACGGGTAAACTGGAGGAACATGTTGCCGGGAACAAGAAGCAGATCAAGGTCCGCTGGGAAGAAGCACATAAAACAGCCTCCATGCTAGAAAGGTTGCAATCACAGCTTACATCCAAGGACCGGGATCTGAAAACCGCCTCCACCACCATCAAAGATCTAAGCACCAAGCTCGCTACTCTTGAGAAAGATCTTGAGCAGGCCAAGGACCGTGAGAGTGCCTTGGCGCAAGAAGTCAATACTGCCGGAGCTCTTCGCAAGGACGCAAAAGACAAACTCAAGGACCAAGTTGAGCTATATTGTAGCACCCCGTATGTAACTTGCCTTATTTGTATTCCAACTCTTGCCTTTTCCGGCACTAAGTTATGATATTTTCCTCGTTGTTAGGTTCTTGTCTTCGTGTTGCTTTTATCTTTGTCTTGCATCTCATATCATGTCATCATGTGCATCGCATTTGCATACGTGTTCATCTCATGCATCCGAGCATTTTCCCCATTGACCGTTTTGCATTCCGGCGCTCCTATGTCCTCCGGTGTCCCTTTCTACCTATTTTCATGTGCGGGTGTTAAGCATTTTCGGATTGGACCGAGACTTGCCAAGCGGCCTTGGTTTACTACCGGTAGACCGCCTGTCAAGTTTCGTGCCATTTGGACTTCGTTTGATACTCCAACGGTTAACCGAGGGACCGAAAAGGCCCCGTGTGTGTTGCAGCCCAACACCCCTCGAAAGTGGCCCAAAACCCACCTAAACCTCCTCCATCATCTAGATCGTTCGATCACGATTGTGTGGCTGAAAACCGTGCTCAATTTGGAGCCTCCTATCACCTCCTACCTATAAAAAGGCCTCTCCCCCCGAAATCCCGGGTCTCTTCCACCACTAACCCTAGATCCCCCGTCCTTCCGCGTGCCGGACACGTCCGGTCCAGCTGGACGCTTACCGCCCACTCCCTTCGCGACACGTGGCGCGCCGCCGCTCCCTCCATCGCCGGCCCGACGAGGCCCGGATCGCCCCCCCGAGCCCATCAGCTCCCTTCACCGCCCGCGGGTCAACGCCGCCGACCCCGCCGACGCGCCTCCCCGCGCTAAACGCCGCCGTCTCTGGCAGCCCCGCCGGCGACCTCCCCCTCCCTTCGCCGCCCCGAGCCGGCGCTGCTCCGCTCCGCCCCGGTCCGCCTCATCACCGGCGAGAGGAGCCTCGCCGCCTCCCGTCTCCGGCCTCCTCCGCAACTCCGGCCACCGGATCCGGCTTCTCCTTCCTCCAGTAACCTCGACGAACTCCGGCGAACAGTGGTTCCGACGACCTCGTCATCCATGCCGATCTGGATCCGGATCTGAAACCCTAACCGGTTGACTTTTCGTCTAACTCCCAGATATTTTTAGCATTCTTCGTCATGCCATATCTCTGTATCTGTGGCTCCGTTTTGGGCGTGTAGCATATCAAATTGTTCGTCTCGACGAGTACTTCATTTCATCCCATTGCACCATGTTCATTTGAGTTCATCTTGATGCCCTAAATGTTGTTGCAAGAGTGCTAGTTTATATTAGTTTCTAATGCTTATCAGTAATTGGACATTTGTCATTTTTGCCATGATTAATATGTGCCTCCTATGAACTTGAGCCCTACATGAGTTTGGAAGTATGCCATGTCATCTTTACAGGGGTGTATGCCATGTATTTTTGTGATCTTTGTGGTTACTAGCACAAGCATGCAAAGTAGCCCTCATAATGTTGCTGATTTGAGGGACTTAGAAATATTCTAAGTCATTGCCCTGATAATATTTTTATGCCATCTATTCTTGTTGCTACAGAGTGATCCATGCCTCTTTTGAGCATGATCAGTAAGGATGTTTTGTAGATATTGTTGTGCTCTATCCATCCATGTCTTTGTTTGCAATTATGGAGCACCCTAGCTTGAGTCAATCGAGCTCTACTTTTGCTATAAAATGTTCCTGGCAGAATGTTTACGTGTTAAGCATTTTTGCCGAGGTTGTTGTAGTTGATCCATGCATGCTATGTTGCTGTTCTTGCCATTTTTAGCTTCTATGCCATGTCTACTTGCTGGGTGTATGCTTAGTTTTTCATGCAATGCCTTGTGGTGAGTGCATCGGGCTCGTAAACATGCCTACTTAATATCTGTTTTGCCATGTTCCAGTTTTCTACCAATTCTGAATCTGTTAACGATAATTGCTATGTTCACATGGTTGCCATTGTATTTTCTGATCCCTTTTGGATTATGTTCACATGGAAAGGTTCGGGAGTTTTATAGGTGGGAATTCATGTAGCTCTAATATTTCTTCCGTGGATATTTGGTTTGTGATTGGGTAATCCTCACCAAGTATTTGTTCTTGTCCGTACCTTGTTGTTTTATTCTTCTACCTCTATCTAAGTGGCTTCTAAATTTATGGAAGTGTGACCATTTCAATTGGAATGCATTCGTTCATTTTGTTCGGATGTTAAGACTATATGCTGCAATTTTGATCCATTTGATTCAGCTTGAATATATGTCTACCAAGATGCTAACGGATGTCACCCTCTTTAGGATGGCTCCTCCAACGCGTCAAAATCCTGAACCACCACCTCCACCTCCGGAGGCATGGCAAGCTGTGATGGCCGCTACCAATGCCAACACGCAGCTGATCATGCAACTCATGGAAGAGCGCAACCAAGGGAATAAAGGCCATGGCAACAATCAGAATCAGTTTGCTACACTCAACCAGTTCCTCGCAAACCAGCCAAAGACCTTCAGTAACTGTGTCGAGGCAACAAACGCTGAGATTGGCTCGTGGATATCTGCAAGCATTTCGAGTGCAGCAACGTCAGGCCTGAGGACTTTGTCAAGTTTGCCTCGTTCCAACTCAAAGACCAAGCTACAGAATGGTAGAAGCAATACAAAGATTCCAGAGGAGGTCATGTGATTACCTGGGATGAATTTCGCTAAGAGTTCAAAGCTCACCATATTCCTCAGAGTGTTGTTGAGAGCAAGCGTGAGGAGTTCCGCAATCTGAAGCAAGTCAGCTTGTTTGTTTACCAATATAACATCATGTTCCAAAAGCTGGCTCGTTTCGCTAAGCAAGATGTCCCTGACGAGAAGAGCATGATTTATCAGTTCAGGGGTGGCCTCAGAGAAGATCTCCAACTAGCTCTCGTGCTTATTGAGCCGCAGAAGTACGATGAGTTCTACAATATGGCACTGAAACAAGAGACTGCTCAACTCAAGTGCGATGCTTCCAAGAAACGAGTCAGGGATGTAACTCCTTCTTCTTCAACTCAAGTGGCAACTAAGCAGCAAAAGTATTGGTTGCCTCCTCCTCCTCCGTTCCATTAGCCTTATCAGCAGAAGAGCAAAGGTGGCAATGGATCTTCCCACCCACCCAACCCAGGCTTTCAGAACAAGACTTCGTCTCAAGCTCCAAGATCAAGTGCTCCGTATCACCGTCTGCTTTCAGAGGTCACGTGCAACAAGTGTCAGCAGAAGGGTCACTGTGCCAACAAATGCTTCAATCAGAGGCGTCTTCCTCCTCCTCCTGTGAGATCTGCTAGCACCGCAATGGTCAAGCATAACCCCAAGTCTGCAAAGGTCAACTTGATGAACGCAACTCAGGTAGAGGACTCGTCAGATGTGATCATGGGTAACCTTCCTGTTAACGATATCCCTGCAAAAGTTCTTTTTGACACTGGTGCATCACATTGTTTCATTTCAAGACCATTTGCATCTAAGCATGAGTTGCCTTTCCAAGATTTGCCTAGACAGTTATTAGTTGTTTCTCCAGGTAAATTCATGAATGCAAGCTCTATGGTCCCAGATGTTACTATCACGTTGGGAGACTATAAGTTTATGTCTTCTCCAATGGTCCTTGGTAACTCGGATATTGATCTTATTCTCAGAATGGACTGGCTTTCTAAGCACAAGGCTTAGCTTGATTGTGCTGCCAGGCAGATTCAATTGACACATTTGTCTGAGGATGTAATCGTCTTTGTTGCTCGGGATGATACCATTCGACCGTTTTCTCTCAATGAGAAGGGTGAGCTGGATGCCATCTCTCAGATTCTAGTCCTTTGTGAGTATCAAGACGTCTTTCCAGAAGAGCTTCCAGGAATGCCTCCGCACCGGCCAGTTGAATTCATCATCGATCTTGAGCCTGGCACGGAACCTGTTTGCAAACGTCCTTACAAGCTTGGACCTGAAGAGTTGAAGGAGCTGAAGAAGCAACTCGATATTCGAGAGCGTATGGGTCTCATCCGACCAAGTTCTTCTCCATGGGGTTGTGGTGTTCTTTTTGTCAAGAAGCAGGATGGAACGAACCGACTTTGTGTCGACTCCCGTCCATTGAACAAGAAGACCATAAAGAACAAGTACCCACTTCCCAACATCAATGAGCTTTTTGAACAACTCAAAGGTTCTCAAGTATTCTCCAAGCTTGATCTCCGTATGGGCTATCATCAGATTCACATTCGTGAAGAAGATATCCCCAAGACAGCATTCAGAACAAGCTATGGTTCATATGAATGCACTGTCAATGCTCCTCCAACTTTCTCTCGCATGTTGAACTTCATCTTCGATGCCTACATAAATGACTTTGTCTTGGTCTACCTCGATGACATTTTGGTCTTTTCCAAGAACAAGGAGGTTCATGCCAAACACTTGAGATTGGTGCTGGATAAACTCAGAGAACATCAGTTCTATGCGAAGTTTTCAAAGTGCGAGTTTTGGCTCGATGAGGTTCTCTACCTTGGGCATATCATCTCTGCCAAGGGCATAGCTGTTAATCCTGAGAAGGTGTCTGCAATTGTGAATTGGGAACCACCTCAAAACGTTAAGCAACTCCGTAGCTTCCTTGGGCTTGCAAGCTACTGTCGAAGGTTCGTTGAGAACTTCTCAAAGATCACGAAGCCTCTTTCCAACCTCCTCGAGAAGCATGTGAAGTATGTCTGGTCGCCTGAATGTGACATCGCTTTCAACACCCTGAAAGAGAAGTTAGTCATTGCTCCAGTTCTGACTCCTCCTAATGAATCCAAACCGTTTGAAGTCTTCTGTGATGCTTCCCTTCAAGGTCTTGGTGCAGTGTTGATGCAAGAGAAGAAAGTTGTTGCCTATATCCCTCGCTAGTTGAAGCCCAATGAAAAGAACTACCCCACACATGACCTCGAGTTGGCGGCAGTTGTCCATGCTCTTTTAACATGGAGACATCTCTTGTTGGGAAGAAAAGTGGACATCTTCACTGATCATAAGAGTCTCAAGTACATTTTCACTCAGCCAAACCTCAACCTCAAGCAAACTAGTTGGGTCGAAATGATTCAAGAGTATAATCCGAGTATCGAATATACTCTAGGCAAGGCCAATGTAATTGCTGACGCATTGAGTAGGAAGGCTTACTGCAACAGTTTGATTATCAAGCCTTACCAACCAGAGCTTTGTGAAGCTTTCCGCACACTTAATCTTCAAGTTGTTCCTCAAGGATTTCTTGCCAACCTCCAAGTATCTCCTACTTTGGAAGATCAGATTCGTGAGGCTCAACTTCTTGATGCTATGGTGAAGAAGGTGAAGATTGGGATTGCCAAGAGTCAACCCAAGTACAAGTGCTATTGTCTTGATGACAAGGATACTCTATTCTTCGAGGATCACATTGTTGTGCCTAAAGGTGACCTTCGTAAAGTCATTATGAACGAGGCTCACAATTCACTCCTCTCTATTCACCCTGGAAGTACAAAGATGTACCAGGACCTCAAGCAGTCGTATTGGTGGACTCGAATGAAGCGCGAGATTGCTCAGTTCATGAATGAATGTGATGTCTGCGGAAGAGTGAAAGAAGAACACCAACGACCAGCTGGTCTCCTCCAACCTCTTGCCATTCCAGAATGGAAGTTTGACCATATTGAGATGGAATTCGTGACTGGATTTCCAAAGTCCAAGCATGACAATGATGCTATCTTCGTTGTCATCGACAAGCTCACTAAATTGGCTCATTTTCTTCCTATCAAAGAATCTATCACAACAACTCAGTTCGCAGAGCTATATACCTCCAGGATTGTCTCCCTGCACAACATTCCGCAGTTGATATCTTCAGATCGTGGGAGCATCTTCACCTCTAAGTTCTGGGATTCTTTTCAGAAGGCCATGGGCACCAACATTCTCTTCAGCACAACTTTTCATCCTCAAACCAGTGGCCAAGTCGAGCGAGTAAACCAAATTCTTGAAGATATGCTCAGGGCTTGTGTCATCTCTTTCGGTTTGAAGTGGGAAGATTGTCTTCCATATGCCGAGTTCTCCTACAACAACAGCTTCCAAGCGAGTTCGGGCAAGGCCCCATTCGAGATTCTCTATGGCAGGAAGTGCCGTACTCCTCTTAACTGGTCAGAGACTGGTGAACGCCAATTTCTTGGTAATGACTTGATCACAGAGGCTGAAGAAATGTGCGAAGTCATTCGTGATAATCTCAAAGCCACGCAATCACACCAGAAGAGTTAATATGATAGCAAGCATCGTGACTTGGCTTTCGAGATCGGAGACCATGTCTACCTCCGCGTCTCTCCAATGAAAGGTACTCGTTGCTTCGGTATCCAAGGGAAGCTTGCCCCGAGATACGTGGGTCCTTTCAAGATCATTGGCAAAAGAGGCGATCTCGCCTATCAACTTGAGCTTCCATCCAACTTTGCAAACATGCACGACGTGTTTCACGTGTCTCAACTTCGCAAGTGTTTCAAGACTCCTGACCGCACCATCAACTTTGAAGAGATTGATCTCCAAGAAAACATGTCTTATCGTGAGCACCCCATTGCTATTCTTGAAGAAACTGAGCGCAAGACTCGCAACAAGTCTATCAAATTCCTGAAAGTCAAGTGGTCACATCATTCCGACCGTGAATCCACCTGGGAACGCGAGGACCACCTCCGTTCTGAGTACGCGGAGTTTTTCCAGTCCTAGATCTCGGGACGAGATCCTTTCGTAGTGGTGGAGTGTTGTAACACCCCATATGTAACTTGCCTTATTTGTATTCCAACTCTTGCCTTTTCCGGCACTAAGTTATGATATTTTCCTCGTTGTCGGGTTCTTGTCTTCGTCTTGCTTTTGTCTTTGTCTTGCATCTCATATCATGTCATCATGTGCATCGCATTTGCATACGTGTTCATCTCATGCATCCGAGCATTTTCCCCGTTGTCCGTTTTGCATTCCGACGCTCCTATGTCCTCTGGTGTCCATTTCTACCTATTATCGTGTGCGGGTGTTAAGCATTTTTGGATTGGACCGAGACTTGCCAAGCGGCCTTGGTTTACTACCGGTAGACCGCCTGTCAAGTTTCGTGCCATTTGGACTTCGTTTGATACTTCAACGGTTAACCGAGGGACCGAAAAGGCCTCGTGTGTGTTGCAGCCCAACACCCCTCCAAAGTGGCCCAAAACCCACCTAAACTTACTTCATCATCTAGATCGTTCGATCATGATCGTGTGGTCGAAAACCGTGCTCAATTTGGAGCCTCCTAGCTCCTCCTACCTATAAAAAGGCCTCTCCCCCCGAAATCCCGGGTCTCTTCCAACACTAACCCTAGATCCCTCGTCCTTCCGCGCGCCGGACACGTCCGGTCCGGCCGGACGCTTCGCCGCCGCCCACTCCCGTCGCGACACGTGGCGCGCCGCCGCTCCCTCCGCCGATGGTCCGACGAGGCCCGGATCGGGCCCCCCCGACCCCATCTGCTCCCTTCGCCGCCCGCGGGTCAACGCCGCCGACCCCGCCGGCGCGGCCCCCCGCGCCTCCCCGCGCTAAACGCCGCCGTCTCCGGCAGCCCCGCCGGCGACCTCCGCTGCCCTTCGCAGCCTCAAGCCGGTGCCGCTCCACTCCGCCCCGGTCCGCCTCATCGCCGGCGAGAGGAGCCTCGCCGCCTCCCGTCTCTGGCCTCCTCCGCAACTCCGGCCACCGGATCTGGCTTCTCCTTCCTCCAGCGACCTCGACGAACTTCGGCGAACAGTGGTTCCGGCGACCTCGTCATCCATGCCGATCTGGATCCGGATCTGAAGCCCTAACCGGTTGACTTTTCGTCTAACTCCCAGATATTTTTGGCATTCTTCGTCATGCCATATCTGTGCATCCGTGGCTCCGTTTTGGGCGTGTAGCATATCAAATTGTTCGTCTCGACGAGTACTTCATTTCATCCCATTGCACCATGTTCATTTGAGTTCATCTTGATGCCCTAAATGTTGTTGCAAGAGTGCTAGTTTATATTAGTTTCAGATGCTTATCCATAATTGGACATTTGTCATTTTTGCCATGATTAATATGTGCCTCCTATGAACTTGAGCCCTACATGAGTTTGGAAGTATGCCATGTCATCTTTACAGGGGTGTATGCCATGTATTTTTGTGATCTTTGTGGTTACTAGCACAAGCATGCAAAGTAGCCCTCATAATGTTGCTGATTTGAGGGACTTAGAAATATTCTAAGTCATTGCCCTGATAATATTTTTATGCCATCTATTCTTGTTGCTACAGAGTGATCCATGCCTCTTTTGAGCATGATCAGTAAGGATGTTTTGTAGATATTGTTGTGCTCTATCCATCCATGTCTTTGCTTGCCATTATGGATCACTCTAGCTTGAATCAATCGAGCTCTACTTTTGCTATAAAATGTTCCTGGCAGAATATTTACGTGTTAAGCATTTTTTCCGAGGTTGTTGTAGTTGATCCATGCATGCTATGTTGTTGTTCTTGCCATGTTTAGCTTCTATGCCATGTCTACTTGCTGGGTGTATGCTTAGTTTGTCATGCACTACCTTGTGGTGAGTGCATCGAGCTCGTAAACATGCCTACTTAATATCTGTTTTGCCATGTTCCAGTTTTCTACCAAGTCTGTTAACGATAATTGCTATGTTCAAATGGTTGCCATTGTATTTTCTGATCCCTTTTGGCTTATGGTCTATAAGGTACTTTTGTTGTATGCTTTGAGTAGCTTCATGCCATGAATTGCTTTGCCATGATATGTTCCTTTAGCATGTTGTTTTCTTGCTCTAAACATTGCTTCCTGATGTTAAATTCCTGACATGTTATTTTCACTAAGTCTGTAACCTGATATCTTTTGCACTTTTGCCATGCTTGTCTGAACCTGTTATTGAGTGAACTAGCCGTAGCTCAGTGTTCATATTTTGTCAAGCATCTTGAGTGGATACCTGCCATGTATTTTTTTGCTATGTTAGTGTGTTGTAGTATGTTGTTCTTGATGCATTTAGATGGCATCGTGCTGTAAATCGCAGATCGGTGCCATATTTGTTTTGCTTGTCATTTGCAAACTGTGCATCCGATTCCAGTGATCTTTATATCGATTTCGACCGAAATCAACTCATCTTTCCAGTGGAACTATTGGTTTTCCAAGTTGAGGCCAGGTTCAATATTTCCTTTCCGAAACATGCATATGCATCGCATATCATATCCCGCATATCATACCATGTTTTGCATCATGTTGTTTGTGCACTGCACGTGGTTGATTGTGTCTCCCTTTGCTTGTGTTCTTGCTTGGGTAGAGCCGGGAGATGAGTACGTGATCGAGGAGCCCGTTGAGTACATTTACGAGGATCAAGCTAATGTCAACTCGGAGAACTTTGCAGGCAAGATGACCATACCCTCAAAATCACTTCTATCTTTGCTTGCTAGATGCTCGCTCTTTTGCTATGCCTATGCTACGATAACTACCACTTGCTTACCATGCCTCCCATATTGACATGTCAAACCTCTAACCCACCTTGTCCTAGCAAACCATTGTTTGTTGTTTGGCTATGTTACCGCTTTGCTCAGCCCCTCTTACAACGTTGCTAGTTGCAGGTGAAGATTGGAGTTTGTTCCATTTTGGAACATGTTTACTGTTGGGATATCATTATATTATCTTGTCTATTTTAATGCACCTATGTACTTGGTAAAGGGTGGAAGGCTCGGCCTTATGCCTGGAGTTTTGTTCCACTCTTGCCGCCCTAGTTTCCGTCATACCGATGTTATGTTCCTTGATTTTGCGTTCCTTACACGGTTGGGTTATAATGGGAACCCCTTGACAGTTCGCCTTGAATTAAACTCCTCCAGCATGGCCCAACCTTGGTTTTACCATTCGCCACCTAGCCTCTTTTTCCCTTGGGTTCCCCGGACTCAAGGGTCATCTTTATTTTAAACCCCCGGGCCAGTGCTCCTCTGAGTGTTGGTCCAATTTGTCAGCCGCCAGTTGCCACCAGGGGCAACTCTGGACTGGCCTACCAGAAGTTTGGACAATCCGGTGTGCCCTGAGAACGAGATATCTGCAGCTCCTATCGGGATTTGTAGGCACATTCGGGCGGCTTCGCTGGTTTAGTTTTACCATTGTCGAAATGTCTTGTAACGGGGATTCCGAGTCTGATCGGGTTGTCTTGGGAGAAGGAATATCCTTCATTGACCGTGAGAGCTTGTGATGGGCTAAGTTGGGACACCCCTGCAGGGATTTGAACTTTCGAAAGCCGTGCCCGTGGTTATGGGCAGATGGGAATTTGTTACTGTCGGTTGTAGAAAACCTGAAACTTAACTTAATTAAAATGAATCAACAAAGTGTGTGGCCGTGATGGTCTCTTTTTGGCGGAGTCCGGGAAGAGAACACGGTCTCGAGTTATGCTTGAACGTAGGTTGTTCTAGGATCACTTCTTGATCATAGTTAATCGATCGTGCCTTGCCTTCTCTTCTCGCTCTCATTTGCATATGTTAGCCACCATACATGCTAGTGCTTGCTGCAGCTCCACCTCATACCTTTTACCCTTCCTATAAGCTTAAATAGTCTTGACCTCGAGGGTGTTAGATTGTTAAGTCCCCGTGACTCACAGATTCCTTCCAAAACCAGATGCAGGGACCGATGATACCGCTCCAGGAGATTCGACTGAGCTCAAGTGGGAGTTTGATGAGGACTCAGGACGATACTATGTTTCATTTCCAGACGATCAGTAGTGGTGCCCAGTTAGGGTGATCGGGGACTTTGTTGCATTTGGGGTTGTCTTTATTTTGGTTCCGTAGTCGGACCTTGATTGTATCTGGATGAATGTAATGATATTTATGCTATTGTGTGACGTGGCGAGTGTAAGCCAACTATGTACCTTTTTCCCTTATTCATTACATGGGTTGTGTGAAGATTACCCCACTTGCGACATTGCTTACAGTGCGGTTATGCATCTAAGTCGTGCTTCGACACATGGGAGATATAGCCGCATCGTGGGCGTTACATATATAGCCTATGGTCAAAGAGCCTGGTGAACACAGCGGAGTGCATCTCCTCCCAGATAGCCAATATGAACATGAAGAGCTCGACTTTCTTCGTCAACAAGCATGAGGCCCCGATCGTCAAACTAACACATTTCTTTGAGGGGCTCATTGAAGGGCTAAAGATGTACGAGGATGACAGATCAGCCTCCTTTGTCAGTGAGTCTCGTATGTTTTGTCAGGATGCTATCTTCACTCTCCTTGTCAATAATGTGTAGCACCATCCCGACATTGACATCTCCGATGCTTTCAAGAGGCTGCCGGCCGGGACGGACACCTCGCCCTTGGCCGACAAGGTCCTTCGTGCCCCTAATCCAAGGATGACGCTGGGACTAGCTTATCTTGCTATGTTTTCTAAGATGCTGCCGACAAAAAGACACATTTCGGCCTTAGGTTAGGCCTTGCTACTTTCTATGATGTAATAGTACTTTTAAGTAGTTGCATGGAGAAATGCTATCCTTCAAGTTTATGTTTCCCTTCGTTTTTGTATGATTCTGAATCCTGTGCATGCTGGGAGCCTGCCGGGGCAGACGCTAGCTGTGCTGTTGTTGGGAGCAGGCCCTTAGCATTCTTGGAAGCGTAGGCGCCACCGGCAAGTTTCCCTTTGACGTTCTTGGTATGGCTGCCTAGTCTGTTGAGTGGACTCGAAATAGACTAGGACGCAAGCGAGAATGGAAGAGTCCCTCTGAATATGGATATCTCAAACAAAATGCTAGGCTTTAAACCAAAGGAGTCGCAAAGGACACGCAAAGAGAATCCAAAAACTGGAAAAGGTGTTGTAGCTTATCTTTCTCTTTATCTGGCAGTTGTTATTGTTGCAAGGGCGCAAGTCCTCCCTTCTCCCAGGAATCCCTCACACAGAAGGTAATGCTCAACACCTGCACAACGCGATTGCGAGGCACCAACGTGTGTGGCGAGACTTGCCGGAACAGGATGAAAACAAGCCCTGCCGCAGTTCCCTTTCGTGGATGTGCTGCTCCGTGGGTTGGGGCGGGGGCCCGATGGACTCACCGCGGCTAACGGCCTAGCTAAATGTTCATTTCCACAGAACGAACGCCTGCATCGCTAGGAACAACTCATAAGTGATCGGGTCCGCCATCCCCTTATCATGCTGCTGCGCCCCCGCACGAATGCGGTCGTGGCAGGAGTGATAGCAGCACCGACGGTCGTGCTGCCCATCATGCCCAACTTATCCACCACGGCTGCGGCATCTGCGGTGCCCGTGGCCGCAGGCCGAGGGACTAACGAATCAGGGAACGGCGCCACTGCTCGGTTCTTCCCTCCTTGCGAGCCATGGTTGATAAAGATTGACAAAGATCGACACGCTGGCTACTGCTTCAGGTTCGCACAAGATACACCCCCTACCTGGCATGCCAAAGATGTAGGCATGGAAGCACTACCACCTATGGGGCATAGGAGCCCCTTTGTGGTTCCGCATGGGGTCGGTCACTTTGCACAAAGAGTAGAAATAGCAGGGGACAACACGGCGATGGACTCTCTCTTTTTACCTAGGTTCGGGCCGCTTTGCAGCGTAAGACCCTACTCCTGCTATGGCGGTGGATTGATCTGGGGGAACACAAAGGCTTGACGCACTCTGTCCTGACAAGGTTGCCTTGGGAGAGTGACGGAGCGTACAAGTTTTATGGGATCAAATGTCTGAACCCCTTGCTAGGTTGCCTCAGGCCACCTTTTATAGGTTAAGGGGCGACCGCAATGGCAAAATAGTCATTTCAACATGGTTAGATAGCTAACAGTGCTATCATACCTAACTCTGGTAGTTAGAACAAAGTGTATTAAATGCACTGCTAGGGGTCGTGCTGAGGGTGAAGCTCGACAAGCCTGCCGCGTCGCTTATCTGCCTCTTCTTATCAGCTTGACATGCCTCCTGGACGGGTGTCAATAAAGCTAATCTCTTCTCCTCCATGCCGCCACGTGCTTGATAGGATCCACCTTGTTGCCTAGTACCTTGAAACTGCACTGATTAGGGACCTAGGTGCGATAAGGTGGAGTGATGGCATTTTGGTGAAGGTTTATCGACAAAGGAGCCTGGTGGGGTTTGGTCTTGGCGGCCCCTGCAACCCTGCTAGGGCGAATCTAGACTTGTCCTCAGGTGCGGCCTCGAACAGGCCAGGCTCTCTAGCCCGGCAAGGGAGGCCATCCCAAGGTGGCCTTCTGCTATCTTGTTCTTCTTGGATCTCTAGTGTGCCCGGCAAGGCAGTTTGCCTGCAAGTCTGCGCACTGGTCAGGGGGAAACAAATACCCATGTTTGTGTGCATCGTCAGGAGCATGGTGCTTCCCCTTGGGCATGGGCTTGATCGCAGTTCGGCCGTTCCACTAGCACGAAGCATGGGGCTTCCACCAGGGCGTGGGCGTGATCGCGACTTGATCATTCCGCCAGTGCAGAGCATGGGGCTTCCACTTGTGCGTGGGCGGGAGGTCTCGCGTGCCCATGAGGCAAACACAACGAGAGTCTCCAGGGCGTGTACATCCCCATTCCGTTTGTACACGTGATGGTCACGTGTATAATTTGTGGAGGTGTTGGATGTTCCAAGCATTGGGCACAGGAACTCTGTCCTCCGTCTCCAAGCAGGCAACGCCTGGCTTCGAGACATGAGTGACCCTGAAAGGGCCTTCACACATGGGAGAGAGCTTGTGGAGCCCCTCTACTGAGAGGATCTGGCATAGGACGAGGTCTCCCACCTCGAGGGTACGAGGGCAGGTGTTGCGGCTGTGGTAATGATGTAAGGCCTGTTGGTACCTTGCGGCGCGAAGGCGGCCTGGCGGCGGCTTTCCTCCTAATGCATCTCATCAAACGCAAGGACTGACGGGGAGCCATGCTTAAGCTTCGAGGGAAGGACCGCCTCGGCCCGGTAGACGAGGAAGAATGGGGTCTCTCCGGTGGGCTTAGTTATCGTGGTGCGGATGGACCACAACACTAACTGCAGCTCACGAACTAGCCCTTATCACATGCCTCGAGCTTCTTCTTGAAGCTCCTTGTCTTGAGGCCCTTGAGGACCTCAGCGTTGGCGCACTCAACCTAGACGTTGCTCCACCGGTGTGCCACAAAGCGTAGCATATTTGCGTGCCGATGTTAGCATAGTAGGACTTGAAGAGGCCACTCATGAACTGAGAGCCATTGTCGGTGTTGATGTGGTTGGGCACCACAAATTGGCTCACGAGGCCCTTGATGAACTTGACGGCCGAGCCTTTCAGGATGGTGCGCATAAGCTTGACCTCCGCCCTCTTGGTGAATTTGTCGATGGCGACATAGAGGTAGCGGTAGGCAGTAGCCGCACACAGGAAAGGGCCCAGTATGTCCATCCCCCAGGCCACAAAGGGCCATTTAACGCCCCAGGTCCGATGCGCCAGGTGTCTCCGAATTATTCTCTATCGTTGCCATGTCATTTGCTTGCCTGTTGCATTTTTCCATGTCATCATGTGCATCTCACGTGCATTGATGTTCATCTTTTGCATCCGGTCGCTTTCTCCGTTGTCCGTTTCGGAATCGGACACTCTCACTTGCACCCGTTGCACCTCTCAGACCTTGTTTCGTGACCGGGATAAGAACGTTCCTGAAATGGGCCCAGATTTGTCGAGTGGTCTTGGTATATCACCGGTAGACCGCCTGTCAATTTTTTTTCCATTTGGAGGTCGTTTGATACCCCAACGGTTAACCGCGTTAACCGAACCCCTCCTTCTCTTTGCAGCCCAACAGCCCTTCCTAACAGCCCACTAGCCCATCTAAACCCACTCCATGCTCTCCGTCGTTGGATCATGATCATGTGGGCGAAAACCGCACCTCATTTGGACTCTCCTAGCTCCCTCTACCTATATAAACACCTCCCCCTCCATTTTTCGTGGACGAAACCCTAGTCTTCCACCTCCCCGCGCCGCCAGACACGTCCGCCGACGGCCGGACATGTCCACCGCCATCAGCAACGTCGCCCGGACAAATCCTGGGGCGACAGGTCACCTCCGCCGTCTCCCTCCTCGACTCACCGGTCGCCACATGGCCTTCCGCCACCGCGGCCCACGAAGCCCGGGAGCGGCCCGCCGGAGCCCATCCAGGGCCCGAGTCCCCGCTGGCCGTCGCCCGCTCGCTCCGTCGTTATCGAACGAGCTCCTCCCATCGCGCCTCAACCCCGTCGCCGGCGACCCTCGCCACCACATCCGTCGTCGCCTTCGCAGGACCTCGCCGCCGCCAAGCTCCGCCTCACCGCCTCTGCAGCACCGCGTCGCCCCGCGCCTCCTTGTCCCCGACGCCGCTCGCAAAACCGTGATGCCTCAGCTCCGCCCCTCGGCAGACCGAGCTGCCTCGGCTCCGCCCCTCAGCGCCGACCCCGTCGCCTTGCCGGAATCCACCCCGAGCCGCTGTGCCGAGGCCTCTGACAGCCTGGATCCGGTCGGATCTTGCCCCGCCGGCCCCGGATCCGGCATGCCCGGCCTCCATTGCCCCGGTTCCCCTGCTTCGCCAGCCTTGCCGGACCCCTGCGCCACTGTTCCGCCGTTTTCCGTTGCCGGACTCCCGCCGGCGCCTGGACCAGCCGGTTCAACCGGTTCGATCCGGTTAGTCCTGGATCGACCCCGGTTCACCCGGTGGTAATGCCCCAAGACCGTTGCGCCAGGTGTCTTCCAGTTTTTCGCTGTTGTTGCCTTGTCATTCACCTGTGTGTTGCATCTTGCCATGTCATCATGTGCATTGCATCATCATGTTTTCAAAACTTGCATCCGTCCGGGTTCCCTAGTTCTCTTCGTTGTCCATTCTGAGCCCAGACACACTTGCATGCGCCCACGACATGTCTGAAATATTATTTTATAAGTGGTCAGAAAATATTCTCGGAATGGGTTGAAAGTTGGCATGCGGTGTTGTTATGTTGTCAGTAGGTCACCTGCCAAGTTTCATCGCATTCGGAGTCCGTTTGATGACCCAACGGATAACTATAGCGACAATATAGTCGGTCACACGTCGGGCGTTTTCGGTCTCCAGAAACAGTCGCTGGGCCGCTCTACTTCTCTCTCTTCTCAGCCCGCGGCCTTTCCACAGCCCACGTAGCCCAGCTACCTACCCCCTCCGCTTCGGACCGTCCGATCGAGATCGAACGGCTTCGAAACGGCCTAAAACCCCCTAACCCTAGCCCCCTTGCCTTATATAGACCCCCCTCCATGCCATTTTGGGTACCCTTAGCCTTCCCCTACCCTCAGCCGTCACATCTCCCTCGAAATCAGCGCCGCCGGCCTGGTTTTTAGCGACCACCCAGCACCCCGCCGCCACTTGTCGCTCCCCCAATGGCAAGCGCCGCCGCGAGATTTTCCCGTGGCCAACCGCGGCCAGCCACATCGCGCCATAGCTTTCCCACCTCCCGCGGCCCTGCCAGGCTCATCGGAGCATGGATCCCACCGCTGCTTCCGAGAGCTCCACGCCCTGGTTCCCGAGCCTCGCGCCGAAGCTCCTCTCCCTGTCCAGTCCCGCCACCGGCCGACAAGTCATCGGAGTCACCAGACAGCGCCGGATCCAGCAGGCCAGACCCACACACTGCTCCTTCCTCCCTCCTCTCTTTCTCCCTGTCTCATCTCTCTCCGCCTCTGCCTACAGAGCCGCCATGGCCTTGGATCTGTGCCGCCATCACCGGAAATCTATCGTCAGCCGCCCGATCCGGCCTCCCCGCTATCGGATCCGGGAAGCTCGCGCCGCCCTGCGTCCATTCAGGTCGGACCCCGCTCCTCCTCGATCCCGATGCACCTTCGCGCCACCGGAGTCTGTCGCTGCTGCTCCCTAAACGCGAGGAGGATGAGCGCCCAGCTCGCCAACCTCCTCCGCCTACCGGCACGCACGAGGGGCGCATCCTGCGCGAAGCCCAGCGCTCCAGCCGGCCTGCTGCAGTCCACCGACCAGGCCAAGGCCCAATGTGAGTAGCCACACCAAACCCCCATTGTGCTCTGTCAGGCCGGTAGTTTCGGCCCGATCTATATTTTTTCTGCTCCGAACGAATTTCCTAATTATCCAGGGAATTGCAGTTTTACAGTTTAGACCCTTAACTTCATGCATAACATAACTCACCAACCATGCATCACATGTAAACACATTATTTATGCAAAATGTTTAGAATTTTATGTAGGTTCATATTATGCAACTTTCAACCATGTTAAAAATGTTTAAATTGATGTTTCCTTATAATTTGCCATATTGCCATGTTAAAATGCTTTAATTCATAACTAAATAACGTAGCTCCTTTTTAAATAATCTTTATATGTAAATGGGGTAGAAAAATGCATAGATTAACATGACGTACTTATTTGCATGTTTAACAACTCTAAAATTATGTTTAGGCCAGAAGAGTAGCTAATTCAAAATATGCATATGTGGATTTTCTGGAATTGTTGTTGTTGTTTCCGGCCTCATTTAAACTTGCCTGAATAGTTAGTTAAATTATGCTTCACCTCTTGCCATGTTTAACAACATTTAATATTGTTGAGTACCTAACCTGGAGTGAACTAAATAACTGATGTGGTGTTTCGTCAATATGCAACTTGTTGCATATTGAGCTCCACTTAATTTCTAGTATTGTTTGTGCACTTTGCCATGCCATGCCTCATTAAACCGGACATGCATCATACTTGGTTGTGCATGATGCCATGTTTATGTGATGGTTGTTTACTATGTTGCTTGCTTCTTTCCGGGTTGCTTCCCTCGTTAGCTTCGGTTTCGTTCCGGAGTTGTGAGGATTTGTTCCACTACGTCCATTTGTTTTCTTCTTGGACTCGTTCTTCTTCCTTGCGGGATCTCAGGCAAGATGACCATACCCTCGAAATCACTTCTATCTTTGCTAGCTAGTGGTTCGCTCTACAACTATGTCACGCTACCTACCACTCTTTATATCATGCCTCCCATATTGCCATGTCAAGCCTCTAACCCACCTTCATAGCAAACCGTTGTTTGG
Organism: Triticum urartu; assembly: GCF_003073215.2. Lineage (NCBI taxonomy): Eukaryota > Viridiplantae > Streptophyta > Magnoliopsida > Poales > Poaceae > Triticum > Triticum urartu. The sequence continues at coordinate 318,329,426 of NC_053023.1, read as the reverse complement.
CTATGTTACCGCTTTTGCTCAGCCCCTCTTATAATGTTGCTACTTGCAGGTGAAGCTGAAGTTTGTTCCATGTTGGAACATGGATATGTTGGGATATCACAATATCTCTTATTTAATTAATGCATATATATACTTGGTAAAGGGTGGAAGGCTCAGCCTTATGCCTGGTGTTTTGTTCCACTCTTTCCGCCCTAGTTTTCATCATACCGGTGTTATGTTCCTTGATTTTGCGTTCCTTACGCGGTTGGGTGTTATCGGAACCCCTTGACAGTTTGCTTTGAATAAAACTCCTCTAGCAAGACCCAACCTTGGTTTTAACATTTGCCACCTAAGACTTTTCCCTTGGGTTCTGCAGACTCAAGGGTCATCTTTATTTTAACCCCCGGGCCAGTGCTCCTCTGAGTGTTGGTCCAAAACAGAGCCACTTGCGGTGCTGCCCCTAGGTAACTTGGGGTATCGTGGGTTGTTGTATGTAGTGTTCATCCGGTGTGCCCTGAGAACGAGATACGTGCGAATCCTATCGGGATTTGTCAGCACATCAGCCGGCTTTGCTGGTCTTGTTTTACCATTGTCTAAATGTCTTGTAACCGGGATTCCGAGACTGATCCGGTCTTTCCGAGAGAAGGAATATCCTTCGTTGACTATGAGAGCTTGTGATGGGCTAAGTTGGGACACCCCTGCAGGGTATAATCTTTCGAGAGCCGTGCCCGCGGTTATGTGGCAGATGGGAATTTGTTAATATCTGGTTGTAGATAACTTGACACTTTACTTAATTAAAATACATCAACCGCGGGTGTAGCCGTGATGGTCTCTTCTCGGCGGAGTCCGGGAAGTGAACACAGTCTTGTGTATTGCTTGAATGTAAGTAGTTTTCAAGATCACTTCTTGATCACTTCTAGCTTATCGACAGTTGTGTTGCCTCTCTTCTCGCTCTTATTTGTGTATGTTAGCCACCATATCTGCTTAGTGCTTGCTGCAACTCCACCTCATTACCTTATCCTACCCATAACCTTAAATAGTCTTGGTCTCGCGGGTGTGAGATTGCTGAGTCCTCGTGACTCACGGATACTTCCAAATAGTTGCAGGTGCCGATGATACCAGTGCAGGTGACGCAACCGAGCTCAAGTGGGAGCTCGAAGAAGATCTTGGTCGTTGTTATGTGTCTTTTCCAGATGATCAGTAGTGGAGTCCAGTTGGGACGATCGGGAATCTAGCATTTGGGGTTGTCTTGTTTTATTTTGGTTCTGTAATCGGACCTTTGATTGTACTCTGGATGATGCATGTTTAACTACTTCTTTGTGTGAAGTGGTGATTGTAAGCCAACTCTTTATCCCTTTCTTATTCAGTACATGGGATTGTGTGAAGATTACCCCTCTTGCGACAAAACTACCATGCGGCTATGACTCTAAGTCGTGCCCCGACACGTGGGAGATATAGCTGCATTGTGGGCGTTACAAGTTGGTAATCAAAGCCATCCCTGACTTAGGAGCACCCTGCTTGATCGAATCCCTAACATCGTTCAGTCTAGAACAAAATGTTTTGAGTCTTAGGATTATATATATCAGAGAGTAGGATTCTTTTTACTCCTGAGTCCCTTCGTCGCTCTGGTGAGGCCTCCTGACGTAGAATTTTTGACTCTCCTCTCCTCAAATTTCACTAATTTTTTTAGATCATGCGGGTATCTTGGAATCATTCTGATAGTCTTGTGACAAGAACATTGCTCTTGGTGCCTCCTGACATTTAGGGGTTGTGGCAGTGTCCCGGGGAGTTGAGCTCCAAGGTGTTGTCGTCACAATTTCATCGTTGCAGTTCTGGAATACCTGATTTCGCCGACATCAAAAATCTCTTTTATGCAGTTGTTGGTGAGATAACCTCGACCCCACCCAGTACTGGGCTGGGGTTCGGGAGTATTGCCATAACTCTTGTAACGGATGCTTTTCGAAGGTTGAGGTACACGATTTCCGAAGGTTTCTTGGTTATGTGTTGAAGGATGGATACAACTGGATTTAGGGATTGTTAGTTTGGGTGAGATATTATGCTAAGACTCAAAACATATTATCCCCAACACCTGATTGCATATCCAGGAAGTTTCGGGAGTTTATAAGTGGGAATTCAAGTATCACATAGGATATCCTCCCAATAGACACATTATAAGATATGGGGTCTATCATATGTTTGTTTCCGGCTAATTTTGCAAGCCAATCCTTTGTTTTGTTTTGGTTTGTGGTATTCGAGCTGCTTCCAAGTCAAGTGTTGATTCCATACCTTTCCGAAGCAGTGTTCTCATATTTCGATGTGAATGCTATTCCTTTCAGTCATCAATTTTTTCATCTCAAATTCTTCTCAACCAGCGTGCTTCTCTTCAAGTTAAGCCAATCCCTTCAACATTCAGAAGATCAATTATCACTTCTTTTCAACGGTGTTTGTTTCATCCATCCCAAGTTGTCTTTGTTTTTTCCCGCCCTCCCACCCTTTTTCTTCAAGGATTCAGATTTCTTAATCAAGTATCCTTTTATTGATGGGAAGCCTCTCCATTCTTTTCCGTCCATGTTCTTATCCGGTGATTCTCAGGAAGAAACTAACGGAGCTTCAAGTTTATGATTCTTCATTCTTTTTCTTCTCCGGTGGATTAAATTCAAGCTTTGTCGATCATATTTTTTTCCTCGCTTCAAACATTTTCTCATGCCGTTGCACCTCTGAATCATCCACTTCTCGCTATTCAATTGTTCCAGAGTGCTGAAGATATCTCATAAGATTCAAGTTTCCATTCTCAGTTCACTCAAGTTATTTTGAGGATGTTAACTCTTTCAAGCTGTTTAATTCTTACCGGTGCAATTTCCCTTTCAAGTAATCGTTCAACGGTGTATCTTTTGAGTGGGCCCTAACCCACAGGTATTTTCCCAGGATCTTATCTGCCTCTTCTAATTTTCTCGGAGTTACTCTGAAATTCTTTTCCAAGTTGATGTAAGAATGAATTATCATCAGTCATATGTCTTTCCCCAAGATCTTTCAAATTATTTTGATTGTTGATTCAACCTTTATATTCTTCATTATTCCGGAGTGTCTCAACAATTCATGGTGGTGTTTCTCATCGTCATTCTCTACATTGCAAGATAGAAGAAGAGTTTTTCCTCCAAATCTTATCCGTTCTCTCAGAGATTCATAGTTCAAGCTTGATGCTATCCTCTCAAAATTGTTTTCGATTGTGACAATTCTTTTCACCCTTCGGGGCAATTTAGGTGTCTTTTCAGTTTGATTCTTTGGAGCCATCACCTCAGAATTATTCATTCCAGCTTTCAGCTCTCGTTATCCAAATCTTAACGGTGCATCATTCAAGTATTCTCTAATCAGCTCGTGATCTATTCATTCTCATGTATCTAAATTCTCTCAAGTATCTTCGTTATTTTTATAATTCTTCCCGGCGTTTCTTTATATTTTCTTCTTTCATTTTCAGTTCTTACGGTGGTTCGCTCAAGATTCCTCTTCCTATGTTCTCATATCAATTCATTCGTTCTTTCCAAATCCCACCGGTGGATCCATCAAGACCTTCTCAAGTTTGCGCCATATCTATCTTAATCATTTCTACGAGAATAAGTAGTATGCCAAATCCGTTGCTTGTCATCAATCTAAATTGGTGAAGGATACGCATAACGTAATTCTTATTATTGTTTCATCCAAGTGATCTAATTTATTCTTTCCAGAGTTGTTCATCAGGTCACATTCTCGGTTCGAGATGCTTCATATTTTTTCCCGAGAGATCCAAGCTCTCTCAATTATGTCATCACGAAGCTCCATCTAAATCATTGCAAGGCTTCATCTTGTGTTTTCAACTTCTCTTTATTTTATAATCTTTGTATTAACAGAGTTCTTCATGGAGGCTCTACATGGTGGCTCGTCAAGGATTCTTTTCATTCTTCAATTGTTCTTCAAGATTTTCTCTCGAAGTTATGATCCGCCAAGCTATACTCCAAAATAAACATGGTGCTAAACACATGTTTAGTTTTGAGGAGTTCAAGTATTCTTCATCTTGCATTCCATAGTGCAATTCTTTCTATCTAATCTTTTGAGGTGGTGTTATGTCACTCTTGACAATTTCCCTTCATGTTTCATGATTCACAAGTTGTCCGGAATAACATATTTTAAACCCATCATTTTCAATTCATTCATGAGATCCTTTGCAACCCATCAATCTCTTCATTGGATTTATCTTGGGTTATATTTCACCTAAAGCTTCCCCTAAGGATTGTTGCTATTGATGGTGCTTATAAATGACCCAAGTTCTTCATTTATCCTCCCGGTGATATAATTTCTCGTCTCCTTGTTGATATCAATCCAATCAATTGTTTCCATTGTGGTAGAATTTTGCCTCAATTTTGAGAAGTTTTCCATAAGCCCACTACAAGCTTATTCATTCATTATTGGTTTCTCAATAACTCCGTTATAATTTTCTTGGAAGGGTGCTCTCCAAGCTCATATGTGGCAAAAGTTGGCATTTTCCTCTCCATTCTATTATTCCAGTGATCTATCTTCTATTCTTTCTTCTGGAGGCATTGTGATGTTGCTCTCTTCACTCATTCATCTCGAATGGTGAGGACCGTGTTTTTTCATGCTTATCCATCTAACCAGAGTGTCGTGTCCTCTCTTCAAGTTCTTCCCATCCTGTCAAGTTTTCCCCCCTTCTCAACCGAAGTGCTGTCTGAAATCTTTCTTACACCTTGTGCCATTCTTTCAATAGTTCCGGAGGCACTATGTTGTTGATTTCATCAAGTATCCTCTCATCTTGTAAAGTTCATGTTCAATTCCTACCATTTACAGTCGGAGTGCTGTCCAAATTATATCATTCTTTTCCCTTCTCTATCTTGTTTTAACCGGAGTGTTGTGTCTATCATTCCTCTTCTAACCAGAGTCTCATCCAAGTTCTTTCGTTTTGCCAAGTTCATATTCTATGCCTTCCTTTTCCAACTGGAGTGTTCTCATAATTGATCTTTATCGTTCATTGTACATCTCGTTTCAACCGGAGTGGTTGCATGTACTTCTTGTCCATTGCAACCCTTTTCTTATGTCTTTCAATATACAAGGCTCTAGTAATGTTCCTTGTTCCTCTTTTCTAACGGAGTGTTTTCAACTTTGTTCATCTTCATTGTATTCTTTCGTTCAATTTGTTCAACCTCGCAAGGTTCTTTGGTTTCACTCATTTCTCAAAAGAAGCAACTTAGCTTTACCTTTTCCCCTTCCTCTTCCGTTTCCCTCGGTGCCATCCTAGATCTCGTGACGAGATCATCTTGTAGTGGTGGACTGTTGTAACGCCCCGAGACCGTTGCACCAGGTGCCTTCCAGTTTTTCGCTATGGTTGCCTTGTCATTCGCTTGCATGTTGCATCTTGCCATGTCATCATGTGCATTTCATCATCATGTTTTCAAAACTTGGAACCGTCCGGGTTCCCCAGCCTCTCAACAGCCCACCTAGCCCACCTACCTACCCCCTCCGCTCCGGACCGTCCGATCAAGATCGAACGGCTCAAAAACGGCCTAAAACCCCCTAACCCTAGCCCCCTTGCCTTATATAAACCCCCCTCCATGCGGTACCCCTAGCCTTCCCCTACCCTCAGCCGCCGCATCTCGCTCAAAATCAACGCCGCCGGCCTGGTTTTCATCACCCAGCCAGCACCCTGCCGCCACTTATCGCTCTCCCAATGGCAAGCGCCGCCGCCAGATTTGCAAGTGGCCAACCGCGGCCAGCCACGTCGCCCCGCAGCTCTCCCACCTCCCGCGGCCTTGCCAGGCCCATCTAGGGCCCGCCGAGCCCATCGGAGCCCAGATCCCGCTGCCGCTTCCGAGAGCACCGCGCCCTGGTTGCCGAGCCTCGCGCCGGAGCTCCACTCCCCATCCAGCCCCGCCACCGGCCGGCAAGTCACCGGAGTCGCCCGACGACGCCGAATCCAGCAGTCCAGACCTGCACCCTGCTCCTTCCTCCCTCCTCTCTTTCTCCTTGTCTCATCTCTTTCTGCCTCTGCCTGCAGAGCGGCCATGGCCTCGGATCTGCGTCGCCATCGCCGGAAATCTCTCGTCAGCCGCCCGATCCGGCCTCCTTGCTGTCGGATCCGGGAAGCTCGCGCAGCCCCGCGTCCATTCAGGCCGGATCCCGCTCCTCCTCGACCCAGCTGCACCTTCGCGCCGCCGTAGTCCTCCACTGCTTCTCCCTGAACGCTAGGAGGATGAGCGCCCAGCTCACCAACCTCCTCTGCCCGCCCGCCCGCACGTGGGCCACGTCCTGCGCGAGGCCCAACGCTCCAGCCGGCCTGCTGCAGTCCACCGACCAGGCCAAGGCCCAATGTGAGAAGCCACACTGAACCCCCCCTTGTGCTCTGTCGGGCCAGTAGTTTCGGCCTGATCTATATTTTTTCTGCTCCGGACGAATTTCCTAATTATCCAGGGAATTGCAGTTTTACAGTTTAGACCCTTAACTTCATGCATATCATAACTCACCAACCATGCATCACATGTAAAAACATTATATATGTAAAATGTTTAGAGTTTTGTGTAGGTTCATATTATGCAACTTTCATCCATGTTAAAAATGTTTAAAATGATGTTTGCTTATAATTTTCCATATTGCCATGTTAAAATGCTTTAATTCATAACTAAATAACCGTAGCTCCATTTTAAATAATCTTTATATGTAAATGGTGTAGAAAAACGCATAGATTAACATGATGTATTTACTTTCCATGTTTAACAACTCTAAAATTATGTTTAGGGAAGAACAGTAGCTAATTCAAAATATGCATATGAGGATTTTTCGGAATTGTTGTTGTTGTTGTTTCCGGCCTCGTTTATACTTGCATAAATAGTTAGTTTAATTATGCTTCACCTCATGCCATGTTTAACAACATTTAATATTGTTGAGTACCGAACCGGGAGTGAACTAAATAATTGATGTGGTGTTTCGTCAATATGCAACTCGTTGCATATTGAGCTCCACTTAATTTCTAGTATGTTTGTGCACTTTTCCATGCCATGCCTCATTAAACCGGACATGCATCATACTTGGTTCTGCATCATGCCATGTTTATGTGATGGTTGTTTACTATGTTCCTTACTTCTTTCTGGGTTGCTTCCCTCGTTAGCTTCAGTTTCGTTCTGGAGTTTTGAGGATTCGTTCCACTATGTCCGTTTGTCTTCTTCATGGACTCGTTCTTCTTCCTTGCGGGATCTCAGGCAAGATGACCATACCCTCCAAATCACTTCTATCTTTGCTTGCTAGTGGTTCGCTCTACCGCTATGTCGCGCTACCTACCACTTCTTATATCATGCCTCCCATACTGCCATGTCAAGCCTCTATCCCACCTTCCTAGCAAATGGTTGTTTGGCTATGTTACCTCTTTTGCTCAGCCCCTCTTATAGCGTTGCTAGTTGCAGGTGAAGCTGAAGTTTGTTCCATGTTGGAACATGGATATGTTGGGATATCACAATATCTCTTATTTAATTAATGCATCTATATACTTGGTAAAGGGTGGAAGGCTCGACCTTATGCCTGGTGTTTTGTTCCACTCTTGCCGCCCTAGTTTCCGTCATGCCAGTGTTATCTTCCTTGATTTTGCGTCCTTATGCGGTTGGGTGTTATGGGAACCCCTTGACAGTTTGCTTTGAATAAAACTCCTCCAGCAAGGCCCAATCTTGGTTTTAACACTTGCCACCTAAGCCTTTTCCCTTGGGTTCTGCAGACTCAAGGGTCATCTTTATTTTAACCCCCAGGCCAGTGCTCCTCTGAGTGTTGGTCCAAAACTGAGCCACTTGCCGTGCCGCCCCTAGGAAACTTGGGGTATCGTAGGTTGCCATACGTAGTGTTCATCCAGCGTGCCCTGAGAAGGAGACACATGCCAATCCTATCGGGATTTGTCGGCACAATGGGCGGCTTTGCTGGTCTTGTTTTACCATTGTCGAAATGTCTTGTAACCGGGATTGCGAGACTGATCAGGTCTTTCCGGGAGAAGGAATATCCTTCGTTTCCCGTGAGAGCTTGTGATGGGCTAATTTGGGACACCCCTGCAGGGTATAATCTTTCGAGAGCCGTGCTCGCGGTTATGTGGCAGATGGGATTTTGTTAATATCCGGTTGTAGATAACTAGACACTTGACTTAATTAAAATACATCAACCGTGTGTGTAGCCGTGATGGTCTCTTCTCCGTGGAGTCCGGGAAGTGAACACGGTCTTGTGTATTGCTTGAATGTAAGTAGTTTTTAGGATCACTTCTAGCTTCTCGACCATTGTGTTGCCTCTCTTCTCGCTCTTATTTGCGTATGTTAGCCACCATATATGCTTAGTGCTTGCAGCAGCTCCACCTCATTACCTTATCCTACCCATAATCTTAAATAATCTTGATCTCTTGGGTGTGAGATTGCTGAGTCCTCGTGACTCACGGATACTTCGAAATAGTTGCAGGTGTTGATGATACCAGTGCAGGTGACGCAACCTGTCCGGTTTCGGGTTCCGGCAGACCCTTGAGGTTCGAACACTGGGGTGCGCACGGAGATCTCTCCCCTACCGATATACGTCCGATCCTCTCATGCGAACTAAGACAAAAATGATGAACAACACAAGGGACACGATGTTTATACTGGTTCGGGCCACCGTTGTGGTGTAATACCCTACTCCAGTGTGTGGTGTGGTGGATTGCCTCTGGGGCTGATGATGGACAGTACAAGGGAAGAACAGCCTCGCGAGAGGTGTTCTTGAGCTGGTGCTATGAATTGCTAGGGTGAGTTTAGTCGCCTCTCTCTCTCTCTGCTATGGTTCTACTAGATTTCCAGCCGTCGTGGTCTCCGTGTCTCCCCCTCTCTACTCTGTCGTGGCTAGCTCTATTTATTGAGGCCCTGGGCCTCTCCCCAAATAATGAGCGGGAAGGGCGCCAACAATTGGCCATTTCGAAGGGGAACATGTAGTACAAGTTATCCTGACCAAAGGTGGTCTTCGGCTGCCAAAAGCACTGGCGATGACGCCGTCTTGGGCTCCACGATGACCTCCGTCCCGCCGTCCGGCTAGTCTTGGTCTCGTTGCACCGGAATGGTAACCTTTGCCTGATGCCTTGGCCTGTGATTGCCCCCTTTGCACCAAAGGGGAAACAAGGACACTGCGCAGGCCGGCGCCTGCCTGGTCTAGATCGTCATGGCTTGTGTCACGGGTTCCTCGCGAGGTACCCCTGCCTTAATCTCTCCGCCTCCTCACGAGCCTGCCTGATGAGGCTGCCTGTGAGGAAGCTTCCTGTCGTCCGCCCCGCGAGGCTTGGCCCCTCGCCAGGGTCTTGAGCTTGAGTTGATGAAGATGGGCCGCGCTGGGCCCCCGCTTGAGCCACGCCACAGGCCGCAGGCAGGCATGTCTGGGGACCCCTGTTCCCAGAACGCCGACAGTAGCCCCCGGGCCCAAGGCGCGCGTGGACTTGGCTTAGAAGAGAAGCGAAGGGGCAAGCGTGAAGCGCCGCGGGCCCTAACAGCCTGCGGCCTTGGGCGCCGCGTGGCGGTTGGTTGGGCGTGGGCGTGGGCGTCTGCACTTCCCACGACGCCTCGGCAACTGCACGATTGACAAAAGAGGGGGGGGGGCCTGGCCAGGCTTGCTTGCCCCGCTCTCGTCCATCTTGCCCTAGATCCCCTTTCTCGTTCTCCTTCCTCTTGCTCCCGAAATCCTCCAGATCCGTCTCAACCCTTCGCATCCAGCACGCCATGGCACCTCGCAAGTCCCCGGCTGATGCTTGGTACTCGCCGGCCCTGGATTCCCCGAATTTGTCGGAGAAGAACCTCGCCCTCGCGCGCCTGATGACGATTGCGCAGGGCAACGAGGGAGCGACTGTGCTCATGGTCGGCTCCGATCAGCCTGAGGGCAAGGGGAGCACCTTCTACCCGTTCTTTGTGAGCGCCATTGTCGCTGGTCTGGTGCCTCCTTTCTCTGAGTTCTTCTATGCTGTTCTCCGCTAATACAACTTGCAGGCCCTACATCTCCACCCCAACTCTGTCCTTCTCCTAGCGATTTTCACCTACTATTGCGAGGCTCATGTTGGTGTGAAGCCCTCGGTGGCCTTGCTGCACCACTTTTTCTCCCTCCGGGTTTCTGGCGCTCAGGTCTCCGCATATGCGAGTTCATTGCATATTCCAGCTCGAACGCCATCTCGAAGCCTGGGAAGAGGATTGAAGGCTACCGGAGCAAGTGGGTCATGATGGATGTTGTGCGCCTCCACCCTCGTCTGGTATTGCCCACGGGGCAACCTAAGTCCGTGGATGCATGGTCCCGCACGGAGCTCGTCGACCCTCGCGCGAAGGCGGTGTTGAGGAGGATGAACACGGACCTGAGACCAAGCAACTCGGAGGTGGCGAAGCTGACTGGGGCCACGCTCCTGAGGGAGTTCTTGGAGCACCGGGTGGCTCCGCTCCAGGAGCACCCGCTCCCACTATGGAGGCTAGGAGGAGCTGACGCCGCCCTAAGCCTGAGCTCCGAGGCCCTGACCGATGAGGATCTGGCCGCGGCCCTCCATTCCTTGGTTGGGGGAGACGTGGCGAGCCCGGTGGGCGCCCCCGTCCCCCTGTTCCTTCGTGACGACTAGGAGCTGGTGGTGAACGCCATGCCCACCTTCAACGGTGAGGGGCTGGTGCCCGCGGCAGCTCCCGAAGATCTGGCGGTCTTGGCGATGGTGAACTTGTCCTCCGGCAGCTCCAGCTGGGAAGAGGAGGAAGAAGAGGCGGAGGAGGAAGCGTCTGACTTGGAGGAGACTGGCGAGGATTGGGGGGAGTCCTTCCCTCGGCGCAGGTCCCAGGCCCTCCGCTCCATGCTGGACGACGACGAGGCCAGTTCCAGGCGAGGAAGGGAGGGCTCTTCCTCGGTCACGAGGAAGGGTAGGTCAAGCCTGGTTGCCCCAGAGTCTGCTCTGGTCTCTGGGGGTCCAAGGCCAGCTCCATCGCTCCTGACGCGCCTTCTGCTTCCGGGCCCTCCAAGGCTGACCCCCGTTGTAGTCTCTTGGGCTTCAAGTTTGGCCGGGAGTTGCTTGATTCCACGGACGACGTCCAGTAAGTGCTCGATTCGTGCTCTGCTTGGTTTTTTCCACTGAGGCTTGACGTTTGTGCCCTTTTACCAGGCCGGCACCTGTGACCAAGAGGTTGAAGGAGGCTCCTGCGGCCCTGCTTGGGGCAAATCCGTCTGCCGGGGCGACGCCTTCGGCTGTTGGGGGAGAGGGCGGCAAGGCCCGCACCTCTTTGACCCCACCGCCCTCGCGAGGCCAACTGGGGCGCCCCGGTGAGGAGTCAGCCCCCGTGGCCCCGCTGGACCTGGAGTCGACTGTGCCCGATGCTGCGGCCGTGGCGGCCAAGGCTCAGGAGGACCCTTCCTGCCAAGCCGTGGCCACGCTGCCATCTTCTCCGCCTGCTCCACAGGTTCTTGTCTCTTCTGCTCCCTCCGCCGCTGTCCTGGACCAGGTTGCCAAGGAGCTGAGCCAGCTGCGTGAGGATCTCCTGAGCGTGGACCCTCGTCTGGTGGCCGGGCGCCTGGAGTTGGCCTCTGGCTGGGCTAGTTCTGCTGCCTCCGTCCGAGCGGTGTTGAGCCAGGCCGCGTCGTCCTCCGATGAGGAGAGGCGGGCTGCCAACCAAGCCAAGGCCGCTCACGATGCTGCCCTGGGCGACGCCGCAAATGCCCAGGGCCGCTACAAGACGCTTGAGGCCGAGCTGTAGGGTCTGTGCGACGAGCTCGCCAAGGAGGTGCGCAGCCGCCAGGAGAAGGAGAAGGAGATGAAGGCTAGGGAGGCCGCCGCCAAGGACCAGGACGCCAAGCTTGATGACCGCGATAGCCGACTGGAGATGCTGGAGCGGTCGCTGAAGGCGGACATGACCGAGCTGGATGCCAAGGCAAAGGTCCTGACGGAGGACTGGGTGGCCTTCGCGGAGCTGGAGAAGAAGGCTCGAGGCATACTGAAGACGTTGTATGAGAGGGGCCTGGAGGAGCCGTTGGCTGGTGCGGAGGATGGCCCTGCCAAGCTGCTCCCCTTCCTGGTTGATGCGCTTGAGGACGTCGCAGATGGCCTTGGCCCCATGGTCGAGGCCGAGGCGCGTGCCCTGTCTTCTGTGGTGCTGACGCGTGTCCTCAGCCATGTCTACCTACGCGACCCCAACGTCGACTTCGACAGCCTGCTGGAGCCCGTGAGCGGCGACCGTGCCGCTGTCGCCGCTGAGGCCGTGAGGGGCCGAGTCGAGGTTTTGCTGGGGAAGTTCCGCTCCCCCAGCGTCCTGCCCGGGCACGGTGCCGCCGGCCTTGCGACCTCGAGCGGCGAAGCCGTCCAGCATGACTCCACCACCGGTGACGGCGTTACTGGGGAGTGATTCCTTCGTGACTTCCATCCTGTTTTATTCCTGAACATGCACCATGCCTCGCGGAGGCGTTAAAACTTGTGTTTGGCATTGTGGAACAATCTTATGGCTTGTAATATTTGCTTTGAATTTCCCGGAATTTGCATTTTCCTCTCCTACTTGTTTACGCTGTACGTCGGCAGGGCCCGGCCCTGCGCGTACCTCAACCAGCGTTAACCCCGACCGGAAACCAAGGACGGGACTAAGGATTGAGGGGCTACGTGGCAAGTTAGGCTCCTGAGTCGCGATGCTCAGGAGTCCCCCTTGACGTGCGAGCAACAAGTAGGGAAGGGGGAGCGAGGAGTCGATTGATCGTTCTACGTCGGCAGGGCCCGGCCCCGCACGTACCTCACCCAGCGTTAGCCCCGACCGGAAACCAAGGACGGGACTAAGGAGTGAGGGGCTACGTGGCAAGTTAGTCTCCTGAGTCGCGATACTCAGGAGTCCCCCTAGACGCTCAAACGGGTTTCGTACCTTGGCTCCGCTTGGGGAGTGGCGTGCGACGACCAGGTCCAAGGGACCTGGCTAGGTGGCGTGCGCTCGGGCGAGGCCCGGGCGTAGCCCCCATGTCCAGCCCCCTCGCGCGGCACTCCCGAGGGGAGGCGTTGCGATGGTGCCAGACACTGAGCTCTGGGCTCCCTGAGGTTGGTACGGCCATGGGCCGCCCTCAGTTATTTATCACCAGCGTGGAGCATTGCGCTTCCGTATGCGTACGGGCATAGCCGCTCCTCGACAGTGTCGTCAGCCAGCACGGAGCATGGTGCTTCCACTGGTGCGTGGGAGGTGGCTCCCCTCCGGGAGGAGCCCCCGGGGCGTGTACAACCCCGCCCTGACACGTGGCCGACACGGTAGGGCTAGGAGAGGTGTATTTGGGCACCCGTGAGCCAGCGCGGGACTCACGAGGCCCTACCTCGAGGCGAGTTGCGCCTGGCTCTGGGCCTTTATCAATTGGTGTGTTCCTGCAGGGTTGTTAGAATGCAAATGCTCTACGTCCTCAGGTCCCGGCCCCCGAGCGAGCTCAGCCGCCGCTGGTATGACAGGTCGCGATGTCGTGGGTCAAGGCCAGGGGTGAGGGCTGGAGAGCCAGTAAGAGCCCATGAGTCGCGATGCTCAGGCGCCCCCCCTTTTAACGTGCAAGCGCTTTGCACGACGACAAGTAGTAGGTGATAATTATGGGAATCAGATTAAGCGTGAAAGAACAACTTCATCCTAGGGTAAACACTGGAAACGCAACTGCCGCTGGGTCGGGCCCGAGCAGTGTGGGGATGATGCAGCCGGAGGGGCGCCCCCAATAGGGTAAGTAAAGAGCATAACCAAAATGGATACATGCCGCGGGGACAGACCCACGCGGCCTGGGAATGGTGCAGCCCTGTGGGTGCTCCCAGCTAAAAGTAGAACTCTGAAAGATGTCACCTGGTGCTGTTGAAGACGAAGTGATGCTGAGCTAGTGAGCAATGCGCGGTGAAGATGTCGGCCCTCATGAGCCCCAAGGCCCAGGGGCCTCGGGAGGCTCCGGTCGCATGTGCATGTCTTCGGGGATCATCACCACCTCCGCCAGGACCACGCGATGCCTGACCTCATGAGCCTCCAGAATGCTCCTCAACAGGCGCTGATGTGCAGCGACCGCGCTCGACAGGCCGAAGGGCATGTGAACGTAGCTGTGGGGTGGTCCCACGCAGCGTCCTACGGCTGAAGGCCATAGGCGCTCCTGGGACACAGCTCGGTTGAGCCCTGGTACATCGACGCAGACGCGCAGTCCTCCATTCTCGCCTGGATGTGGGGCCATGGCAGGTAAGCGGCGGCTACCGCGCATGACTCTGGACTCTTGTAGCTCTTGGGTATTCCTTGCGATGAACTCCTAAGGGTGTTGTCTCCTTTGACTTGTACCTTTCTGAGGGAAGCGTGCCTGAAAGCAGCCCTCCAAGTGGTGCCCAAGCGCCTCCCCCGCGACCTTGGCAAGGTCGGTGGCTCTCCAAGAGAGAGCCCCCGAGCCCTGCCTGAGGAGGGCGCCGGGCGCGCCTTCCTATGCGTGAGAGGGCGGCGCTCCCTGATCGGGCGCGAATCCTGACGCAATACCTCTGGAGGTGCCTGCTTCCTTGTGGCTCTGGCCAGGTGAGGTCTTCTTCTTCTTGAGGGTCGCCTCGGGAGGCCCCCCGCTCCTGCGATCTGGGTCTTCGATTGCTGCGGCTTGGAATGCACGCTCGAGCAAGCACACTGCGTCTCTTTCTTCACAGGGTATGGTGATGACTCCATCGCTTCCTGGCATTTTGAGGACATTGTAACCATGGTGAGTCACTGCCATAAACTTGGCTAGGGCTGGGTACCCAAGGATGGCATTGTACGGCAGGCGGATGTGAGCGACGTCGAACTCGATGAGCTCGGTGCGGTAGTTGTTGTGTTGCCCGAAGGTGACCGGAAGGCGAACCTGCCCAATCGGAACATTGGAACCGTCGGTGACTCCTGAGAAAGGCTTGGTCGGCTGAAGCTGGTCGTATGGCACTTGGAGATTGTGGAATGCCTCGACGGACAGGACGCTGAGTCCTGCCCCGCCATCGATGAGGGTCCTGGTGACCTGCACGTTGCTGATGACTGGGGAGCAAAGCATCGGGAGGACTCCTGCCGTTGCCGCACACTTGAGCTGGTCTGCAGAACTGAATGTAATCGCGCACGAAGACCACCTGAGAGGGCGCGTGGCCTCAAGCTTGGGAAGGACTGCATTCACCTCGCGAGCAAACTTCTTGAAGATGCGCTGTGAGGCTGGGGCCTGGGCGCCGCCCAAGATGCAAGCAATTGCACGTGGCTCTTGGAAGCCCCCAGCCCCATCGTCTTGGTGTTGGTCTTCGTTCCTCCTTGGTGGAGGCGGCAGAGGAGGGAGGCCTGCGTTGCCGTGGGGACGGTCCTCACGAGGCTGGTCCCTCCAGCCTCCCTCGCGAGGCTGGTCCTGCCATTGGTCCTCGCGAGGGCCGTCACGCCATCCCTGGCGAGGGCCACAGTCTTCCCATCGTCCACCGCCTCTTCCTCCTCCTCGGCCATAGCCCCAGTCGTTGCGCTCTGGGCATCGGCCGATTCACCCATCTTGCATGGCTCTGAGCTCTTCACATTCTTGTTGTTGTTGAGGGTGTGGAGGCCGTGGTACACGCAGTACTGTCTGCCCTTGGATGACTCAGGCTGATCCCTGCCTCGCTTGGTGTCTGGTTCCGCTGCTAGCATGACAGCCCCCTTGCGCTTCACATCCTTGGCCTTGAGCTTCTTTTCTTCCGCGTCGGCTGCCAAGAGCTCGAGGAGGGAGAGACGCCCTTCCTCAGCCCTGGCGCACTTGGTCGCCAAGTTGAACAGCTCCAGGGATGTGCACAGGTCTTCATGGATTGCTAGCTCTTCCTTCATCTTGACGTCGCGCACGCTGTCGGAGAAGGCTGAGATGATGGCTTCTTCAGTCACCTTGGGGATCTTGAGGCGAGCATAGTTGAAGCGCTGCATGTACTTCTGCAGGGTTTCTCCTGGCTGTTGCTTAATGCGGCGTAGGTCGCTGACAGCCGGGGGCCGGTCGCGAGTGCCCTGGAAGTTGGCGATGAAGCGGGTATGCATCTCACTCCAGGAGGAGATCGTGCCGGGAGCCAGGTTCAGGAGCCAGGTGCGGGCGCCATCCTTGAGCGCCATGGGGAACCAATTCGCCATGACCTTATCATCTCCGTTGGCGGCTACGATGCCCAGCTCGTAGAGCTGCAGGAACTCCGCGGGGTCCGCTGTGCCATCGTAGCAGGGAGGGAGGTCAGGCTTGAACTTGCCTGGCCATGTGACGCCGCGCAGCTCGGGGGTGAAGGCGAGGCAGCCCGCCGTGGCCACCGGCGCCCTTTGCTGGTGCTAGACTCGTTCTTGCGGGTCACCACGCGCCGCCACTCGGAGCAGCGCGGGGTTTTGTCATGGAGGCGCTGGGGCGCGATCTTGGCGCGCCGGCACTGGGAGCGCGCGAGCACCTTCCCGGGGACGTGGGATCTCTTGGCAGCTCCCTTCTTGCTGCGCAGGCGCTGGACGTGGAGGGTCTCGCCCTGGGGCTACACGTCTTGGAGCCAAGGCACCTTCTTGTGGAGGAGGCGGCGGAGGCGCCTCCTGATCCTCACCCCTTGCACGGGAAGGAGGGCGAGCCAGCGAGAGGGACCGCAAGGGGGAGCCCCCCACGGCACTGACGAGCTCAGTGATGCGGGCGAGCCAGTCCTCGTAGAGGTCGTCGACGGGGCGATAGTGCAGGAGCTCCTGATCCAAGAGCAGTGAGTCGTGCGCATCCATGGGTGCGTGACGAGCGTGGGACCATGAGCCGGCTGGAGTCAGCGATGTGGTGGCGGTGCGGCCATCCCGCCGCACCGAGGGGTGCTGGGACGAGGCCTGCTGCTTGTTTCCCATCGGGCCGGTGGTGGCGTTGGCGGCGGGCGACGGGGAACGACGAGGGGGGCCGCCGACGGGCGCCGTCTGGGCGACGCGAGCGGCTTGAGCAGCCCGGCGCTCGGCACGAGCCTGGCGAGCATCAGCCATGGACACGACGGAAGATCACACGCGAACAGCTGAAGGAAGATTCCGGCGCACCCCTACCTGGCACGCCAAATGTCGGGTTTCGGGTTCCGGCAGACCCTTGAGGTTCGAACACTGGGGTGTGCGTGGAGATCTCTCCCCTACCGATCTACGTCCGATCCTCTCGTGCGAACTAAGACGAAAATGATGAACAACACAAGGGACACGATGTTTATACTGGTTCGGGCCACCGTTGTGGTGTAATACCCTACTCTAGTGTGTGGTGTGGTGGATTGCCTCTGGAGCTGATGATGTACTGTACAAGGGAAGAACAGCCTCGCGAGAGGTGTTCTTGAGCTGGTGCGATGAACTGCTAGGGTGAGTTCAGTCGCCTCTCTCTCTCTCTACTATGGTTCTACTAGATTTCCAGCCGTCGTGGTCTCCATGTCTCCCCTCTCTACTCTGTGCTGGCTAGCTCTATTTATAGAGGCCCTGGGCCTCTCCCCAAATAATGAGCGGGAAGGGGGCCAACAATTGGCCATTTCGAAGGGGACCATCTAGTACAAGTTATCCTGACCAAAGGTGGTCTTCGGCTGCCAAAAGCACTGGCGATGACGCCATCTTGGGCTCCACGGTGACCTCTGTCCTGCCGTCCGGCTGGTCTTGATCTCGTTGCACCGAAATGGTAACCTTTGCCTGATGCCTTGGCCTGTGCTTGCTCCCTTTGCACTAAAGGGGAACAAGGACACTGCACAGGCCAGCGCCCGCCTGGTCTCGATTGTCATGGCTTGCATCACGGGTTCCTCGCGAGGTACCCCTGCCTTGATCTCTTCGCCTCCTCGTGAGCCTGCCTGATGAGGCTGCCTCTGAGGAAGCTTCCTGTCGTCCGCCCCACGAGGCTTGGCCCCTCGCAAGGGTCTTGAGCTTGAGCTGATGAAGATGGGCCGCGCTGGGCCCCCGCTTGAGCCACGCCGCAGGCCCCGAGCAGGCAAGTCTAGCGACCCCCGTTCTCGGAACACCGACACAACCAAGCTCAAGTGGGAGCTCGAAGAAGATCTTGGTCATTGTTATGTGTCTTTTCTGGATGATCAGTAGTGGAGCCATGTTGGGACAATCAGGAATCTAGCATTTGGGGTTGTCTTCTTGTATTTTGGTTCCGTAATCGGATCTTTGACTGTACTCTAGATGATGTATGTTTAACTAGTTATTTGTGTGAAGTGGCGATTGTAAGCCAACTATTTATCTCTTTCTTATTCAGTACATGGGATTGTGTGAAGATTACCCCTCTTCCGACAAAACTACCATGCGTCTATGCCTCTAAGTCGTGCCCCGACACGTGGGAGATATAGCCGCATTGTGGGTGTTACAGCGGTCCATGCCCGAACCGCGCCGGTTTTCTCTGAACCACCACCTACCGGCCCATGGGCCCAATGTGAGCACCATCTGCCTATTCCTCTCCCCGTGCACTTGATAACTATACTACGCTCACACTATTTTTTTTCATGAAATGGCTAAGTCCTCATCATCATGTTTGCATCTTCATCATGCCATATATGTGTGCACGTTGCTCCATTTGCGTGCATGATATGTCAAATTGTTCATGTCTGAGTGCTCTACATGATAGTGTCATTTGCTTGCATGTCGCTGTTCATATTGATGCCTTAATCACCGGTGCAAAAATTCTAAATGATATAACCTGCTAAAATTGTCATAACTTGCTGTTTTGTCTTTTTCATTGCATTTTGTGTGTTCATCTTTTGAGAATCATGTTAACATGTTTTAGGAGCATATTCATGCCTTCTTTACAGTGGTGCCATCCATGTATTTTTATGTGCCTTGTGGTAACTAGCACAAGTTGTGAAGTGTGATACTCGATGTTGCTGATTTATGAGACTTAGTGATTTTTGGTAAGTCTGTAACTGTTACATTGTGTTGTTATGTTAATTTGAAGCTACCATCTATTCCATGCGTAATGTGGAGGTGCGTAGTTGACATGTTTTGATTTCCATGTTGTGCTATATCATGCCAGGCCTTTTGATGCCACATATATGTCATGTAGCATATGTTTTCATTGCCATCAACATGCCTAAATGATGTTCCAGCTTTCTGTTAACTTCGTGATGCCATGTTGTGAGCTTGTTATTGATTAATCTATGCCTCTTTTGTAGTTGCTACAATTACACGAGTTGTAGTATGCTATGAGTACTTCGTCCACATGCCAAGTTTGATAATTTTGGACTTCATATGACATCTGTTCCAAGTTTGCAAACATGCTATGCTGATGTTGCTGTTTTACACTTGCTGAAACTGTTACAACATTCAAATTTGTCTTGATGGTTCCCACTAGTCCATGAGTCATATGTATACGATGCCTTGATGATATTTGATCCCTGTTATGTGTACTTTGATGCCATGCCCTTGGTTTCCACATAACTTGCTCTAGCTTGTCTCTTTTTTGTTGTAGCATCATAATGTTATGTTTTGCATTCCCAGATTTCCCTAAGTCTGAGAATTAGCTTATATCATGTTGCATCTTGTCTTGTTGGTTGCCATTGATGTAGGGTTCATATGGAGAAGCTTAGTAATCATGTTTTGCCATGTTTGACCTCTACTTTAATGCCATGCTTTTGTTTGCCATGATATTGCACTATATCATCATTTTTTCATGTCTCCAACATGTCAACATGTTATTCCTGCTCATGTATGCTCTGTTTTTCACTAAGTCATAATCTGTGTTATTAAGTTGCTTTTAGCATTGACCATCTTGGATTAATCCTAATGCCTATGAACCTGAAACTTAATGATATTTGAAGCATGTTGTCTGTACTTTAAGTGCATGTCAAGTTTGTGCTCATGTGGTTCATGTAGCATGTTGCTTCCTTGATTGCAAAGTGCTTAGTTCCTGTTTTGGGCAGATTGTCTTTGAATCTTGTATTGAGTGTATGTGTTGAACCGTTGCTCGGAGTATGCTCTATATGAAACTTGCTTGGTTTTGCATGTAGTTTCATGTTGCCTTGTTGCATCCTTGTATTGGAGTGTTTGTGATGTTGTTTTGCTTGCATTTGCATCAATGCAATGTTTAACTTGTTTTGTTTATATCTTCTAGGCCGTAGCTCCGAATTAAACGAACTTTATATGTAACTTGACTAGAAAACCGTGTAGATCATCTTGGTGCACTTTAACTTGATGTTTAACAACTTCAACATTGTGTTTTAATCAGATCTGTACCAATTTCGAAATTTGCATATGAGGACTTACCAGAATTGTTGTATGTTGTTTCCGGCCTCATTTAAACTTGGTTTGGTCTGTTGCTCTTGTTTGCATCATCTCTTGCCATGAGTAGCATCATGTATCCTTGTCATGCATCATACTTGGTTGAGCATCACGTCTTGTTTATGTGTTGTGCGTTTACCTTGTTGTTTGCTTCTTTCCGGTTGAGCTCCTTCTCGATAGTTCCTGTTTCGTTGCGATTCTGAGGATTCGTTGGGCTACGTGGCATCTTCTTCTTCTTCATGGACTTGTTCTTCTTCCTAGCGGGATTTTCAGGCAGGATGACCGTATCCTCGGATCTCACTACTATATTTGCTATGCTAGTTGTGTCGAGGCTCTCGCTATGTCGCGCTACCTACCACTTGTTTATTAAGCCTCCCAAATTGCCATGATAGCCTCCAACCTTTTCACCCTTCCTAGCAAACCGTTGTTTGGCTATGTTACCACTTTGCTCAGCCCCTCTTATAGCGTTGCTAGTTGCAGGTGCAGTTGTAGGTTGTTCCTTGTTAGGACATGGATATCATGGATATCATGAGATAGCACTATATCTCTTATTTAATTAATGCATCTATATACATGGCAAAGGGTGGAAGGCTCGGCCTTATTCCTGGTGTTTTGTTCCACTCTTGCCGCCCTAGTTTGCAACCGATGTTATGTTCCTTGATTTTGCATCCCTAACACGATGAGGGGTATGGGGCCCTCTTGACAGTTCGCCTTGAATAAAACTTTTCCAGCAAGGCCCAACATTGGTTTTACCATTTGCCTAATAACAACTAAAACTTTCATAGGGACTTGCCGGCCCCAGTGGATTTTTGATCAACCCCCCCCCCCAGGCCAGTGCTCCTCCGAGTCTTGGTCCAAACTGGGCGATGTCCGGCGCCCCCTGGGCAACCAGGGTCTCAGCCAACCCGACGTTTTGCCCATCCGGTGTGCCCTGAGAACGAGATACATGCAACTCCTATCGGGATTTGTCGGCACATCGGGAGGTTTTGCTGGATTAGTTTTACCATTGTCGAAATGTCTTGTGCACCGGGATTCCGAGTCTGATCGGGTGTCCCGCGATGGCGGATTGTCTTCGCGGATCGTGAGCTTGTCATGGGCTAAATTGGGACACCCCTACCAGGTTTAAACTTTCGATAGCCGTGCCCGCGCTTATGTGGCAGATGGGAATTTGTTAATATCCAGTTGTATAGGACTTGAAGCAAACTCAATTAAAATGCACCAACTGCGTTGCGTAACCGTGATTGTCTCTTCTCGGGGAAGTTCGAGAGGAGAACACGGTTGGGTTATGTTTGAACGTAAGTAGTTCAGGATCACTTATTGATCGTTACTAGTTTGCGACCGTTTGCTTAGTTTCTCATCTTACTCTTGTACTCGTGAGTTAGCCACCATACATTGCTTAGTCGCTCCTGCAACCTAACCACTTATTCGCTGCTACACCCATGGTAGTGGGATTGCGGAGTCCTCGTGGCTCATAGTTTACTACAAAAACAGTTGAAGGTACAGGTACTATGATGTGCATGACGTGAGAGCGATGTTTCGATTGTCTTGGAGTTCTTCTTATTCTACGTCGATCTTGGTAAGGCTCCTGGTTGGCAGCCTGGGCTAGCAGGGTGGATGTCATTTGAGGTTCTGTTTGTGTTTCATCCGTAGTCGGATGTTGATCTTATGTATGATGTATTGATGTATTCTCGTGGCATTTGTA
The DNA here is from genome assembly GCF_003073215.2 of Triticum urartu. NCBI lineage: Eukaryota > Viridiplantae > Streptophyta > Magnoliopsida > Poales > Poaceae > Triticum > Triticum urartu. Next base: position 318,307,568 of record NC_053023.1, on the reverse strand, counting down.
TGCCTTGTATGTATCCCGAACTATTTATGTAATGGTTCGATGTAATGACATCGACCTTGCAAAAGTGTGTCAATATGCGGTTCTATACTTGGTGGGACCTTTGAGTCTCTTTAGCATAGAGTCGCATATTGGGAGTGACAAGTTGGTATTAGACCCTCGACCGACCATAGGAGCCCCCTTGTTTGACTCCCTATAGTTTGGCCGTTGTCGAGCCTAGAAGATTTTTTTTTGGAGTCTAGTTATATCAGAGAGTAGGAATTATTTTTAGTCCCCAGCCCCCTTCGTTGCTCTGGTAAGGAATCTTGCCGTAGGTGTTTTGACTTCTCTTCCCCTTCAATTTTTTTTAGGATCATGCGTTAGTTTTCGTTCGTTGCGATGTTAGCTCTTTACATCCGATGCATTTCTCGTCAAGTTGATTCGACCCTCATCGTCTTAATCAAAATCAATCCTCAGTTCTTTCTCAACGATGTTGTTTTCCCCGTCCTAAGTTGTCCTTCTTTTTCCCACCTGCCCACCCTTTTCTTTTCGGAGCCGGAGTCCATAATCGAGTATCCATCCTACTCGTGCGAAGCCTTTGCATTCTTTCCTCGATTATTTCAACCGGTGCTTTTCCTCTTCAAGTTATTCGTCGGTTCCCCGTTCCGAGTTGCCTTTGTTTTTACCGCCCTCCCACCCCTTTATCTTCCAGAGTCTGAGCCTCTATTCGAGCATCAATTTCTTTCGTGCGGAGTCTCTTCAGTCTTTCTTCAATCGTCTCGACCGGTGAATTATCTTCTAGTTAATCATTGTTCGTCTCGTTTTATGTCTGGTGGATCCAATTCAAGTTTTTCGTGGTTGATCATATTCTTTTCATTGACTCAAGCGTTTCCCCTTGCTCGTTTGCCTCTCGCCAGTTTATCCTTCTAGAGTGCTCAAGACATCTCAGAAGATTCGTGTTTGCATTCAATTAATTCGGGGTTGTCACCTCATTCAAGTCTTTCAGTTGTTCCAGTGCATCATCTCTCTCTCCAACAAGTCCTTTTCAACGGTGTTTATTTTTAGTGGGCCCTAACCCCCAGGTTTTTCCCTAGTATCTTACCTGACTCGTCTAATTTTCCTGCAGTTATTCTCAAACTCTTTTCAAATTTGACGTAAGTATGAGTTCCGTCAGTCAGATGCTTTTCCAAGATCGATTTCAAGTTATTTCATTGTCAGTTCAACCTCTTCGTTTTTCATTCTCTCGGAGTTTCTCAACAAGTGTGGTGGTGTTCCTCGTCATCTTTTTGAACATTTGAAGACCAAAGAAGACCATCGCCTGACTCCCGCCGATGCCTGGACCGGCCGGTTCGACCGGTCCGATCTGGTTCGTCCTGGATCGACCCCGGTTCACCCGGTCTATGCCCGAACCGCGTCGGTTTTCTCCGAGCCACCCCCTACTGGCCCATGGGCCCAACATGAGCACCATCTTCCTATTCCCCACCCCGTGCGCTTGATAACTATACTACGCTCACCCTGTTTCTTTCATGAAATGGCTAAGTCCTCAGCATCATGTTTGCATCTTCATCATGCCATATCTGTGTGCACGTTGCTCCAATTTGCATGCATGATATGTCAAATTGTTCATCTCTGATTGCTCCACATGATAGTGTCATTTGCATGCATGTTACTGTTCATATTGATGCCTTAATCACCATTGCAAAAAAGCTAAATGATATAACCTGCTAAACTTGTCATAACTTGTTGTTTTGTCTTTTTCATTGCATTTTGTGTGTTCATCTTTTGAGCATCATGCCAGTATGTTTTATGAGAATATAAATGCCTACTTTACAGTGGTGCCATCCATGTATTTTTATGTGCTTTGTGGTGACTAGCACAAGCTTGTGAAGTGTGCTACTTGATGTTGCTGATTTCTGAGACTTAGTGATTTTTGTTAAGTTTGTAACTGTTACATTGTGTTGCTATGTTAATTTGAAGCTACCATCTATTCCATGCATAATCTGGAGGTGCCTAGTTGACATGTTTTGATGTCCATGTTGTGCTATATCATGCCAGGCCTTTTGATGCCACATATATGTCCTGTAGCATATGTTTTCATTTTTGATAATTTTGGACTTCATATGTCCTCTATTCCAAGCTTGCAAACATGCTATGTTGAAGTTGCTATTTTACACTTGCTGAAACTGTTACAACATTCAAATTTGTCTTGATGGTTCCCACTAGTCCATGAGTCATATGTATATGATGCCTTGATGATATTTGCTCCTTGTTATGTGTACTTTGATACCATGCCCTTGGTTTCCACATAACTTGTTTTAGCTTGTCTCTTTTTAGTTCTCAAGTTGCCTTCATGCTAAATCTGTCATCCTGTTAACATCATGTTCCTTTTTGCAAGCATCATAGTGATTAGTCCATGCTTCATATGAACTTGTGCCCTTGGACTAAGTTGAAGTATATCATGTCTACTACATGCGCATGTATTTTGAATTATTATTAAAGTTGCTATGGTTGCTGTTATGTGCCTCCAAAGTCAGCATCATAATGTTATGTTTTGCATTCCCAGATTTTCCCAGGTCTGAGAATCAGCTTATATCATGTTGCATCTTGTCTTGTTGGTTGCCATTGATCTAGGGTTCATTGGAGAAGCTTAGTAATCATGTTTTTCCATGTTTGACCTATACTTTAATGCCATGCTATTGTTTGCCATGATGTTGCACTATATCATGATTGTTTCATGTCTCCAACATGTCAGCATTTTATTCCTGCTCATGTATGCTCTGTTTTTCACTAAGTCATAATCTGTGTTATTAAGTTGCTTTTAGCATTGACCATCTTGGATTAATCCTAATGCCTATGAACCTGAACCTTAATGATATTTGAAGCATGTTATCTGTACTTTAAGTGCATGTCAAGTTTGTGCTCATATGGTTCATGTAGCATGTTTCTTCCTTGATTGCAAAGTCCTTAGTTCCTGTTTTGGGCACATTGTCTTTGAATCTTGTATTGATTGTATGTGTTGAACCGTTGCTCCGTTTGGAGTATGCTCTATATGAAACTTGCTTGGTTTTGCATGTAGTTTCACGTTGCCTTGTTGCATCCTTGTATTGGAGTGTTTGTGATGTTGTTTTGCTTGCATTTGCATCAATGCCATGTTTAACTTGTTTAGCTTCTATCTTCTAGGCCGTAGCTCCGAATTAAACGAACTTTATATGTAACTTGACTAGAAAACCGTGTAGATCATCTTGGTGCACTTTAACTTGATGTTTAACAACTTCAACGTTGTGTTTTAATCAGAGTTGGATCAATTTCGAAATTTGCATATGAGGAATTACCGGAATTGTTGTATGTTGTTTCCGGCCTCATTTAAACTTGATTTGGTGTGTTGCTCTTGTTTGCACCATCTTTTGCCATGAGTAGCATCATGTAGCCTTTTCATGCATCATACTTGGTTGAGCATCATGTCTTGTTTATGTATTGTGTGTTTACCTTGTTGTTTCCTTCTTTCCGGTTGTGCTCCTTCTCGATAGTTCCTGTTTCGTTGTGATTGTGAGGATTCGTTCGACTATGTGGCTTCTTCTTCTTCATGGACTCGTTCTTCTTCCTATCGGGATTTCAGGCAAGATGACCGTCACCTCGGATCTCACTACTATCTTTGCTATGCTAGTTGTTTCGATCCTATCACTATGTCGTGCTACCTACCACTTGTTTATCAAGCCTCCCAAATTCCCATGATAGACTCTAACCTTTTCACCCTTCCTAGCAAACCGTTGTTTGGCTATGTTACCGCTTTGCTCAGCCCCTCTTATAGAGTTGCTAGTTGCAGGTGCAGTTACAGGTTGTTCCATGTTAGGACATGGATATCATGGCATATCACAATATCTCTTATTTAATTAATGCTTCTATATACTTGGTAAAGGGTGGAATGCTCGTCCTTATGCCTGGTGTTTTGTGCCACTCTTGCCGCCCTAGTTTCCGCTATACCGGTGTTTTGTTCCTTAATTTTTCGTCCCTAACACGATGAGGGTTATGAGGCCCTCTTGATTGTTCGCCTTGAATAAAACTCTTCCAGCAAGGCCCAATATTGGTTTTACCATTTGCCTAATAACAACTAAAACTTGCATAGGGACTTGCCGACCACCATGGATTTTTAATCAACTCCCCCGGGCTAGTGCTCCTCCGAGTGTTGGTCCAAACCGGGCGATGTCTGGCGCCCCCTGGTCAACCAGGGTCTCAGCCAACTCGACCTCTTGCCTATCTGGTGTGCCATGAGAATGAGATACGTGCGGCTCCTATTGGTATTTGTCGGCACATCGGGAGGTTTTGCTGGATTAGTTTTATCATTTTCGAAATGTCTTGTGCACCGGGATTCTGATTCTGATTGGGTGTCCCGCGATGGTGTATTGTCTCCGCCGATCGTGAGCTTGTCATGGGCTAAGTTGGGACACCCTTGCAGGGGTTAAACTTACAAGAGCCGTGCCCGCAGTTATGTGGCGGATGGGAATTTGTTAATATCCGGTTGTAGAGGACTTGAAGTGAACTCAAGTAAAATGCACCAACCACGTTGCATAACCGTGATTGTCTCTTTTCGGGGAAGTTCGAGAGGAGAACACGGTTGGGTTATGTTTGAACGTAAGTAGTTCAGGATCACTTATTGATCGTTACTAGTTTGTGACCGTTTGCATAGTTTCTCATCTTACTATTGTACTCGTGAGTTAGCCGCCGTACATTGCTTAGTCGCTGCTGCAACCTCACCACTTACCCTTTCCTTCCCATTATGCTTTGCTAGTCTCAACACACATGGTAATGGGATTGCTGAGTCCTCGTGGCTCACAGTTTACTACAACAACAGTTGCAGGTACAGGTAATGCGATATTCATGACATGAGAGCGATGTTTTGATTTTCTTGGAGTTCTTCTTCATTTTCGTCGATCTTGGGTTAGGCTCCCGGTCGGCATCCTGGGCTAGCAGGGTGGATGTCATTTGAGCTTCTGTTTGTGTTTCATCCGTAGTCGGATGTTGATCTTATGTATGATGTATTTATGTATTATTGCGTCATTTGTATACCTTGTATGTATCCCCAACTACTTATGTAATGGTTCGATGTAAAGATATCCACCTTGCAAAAGCGTGTCAATATGCGTGTCGGTGCACAAAAGGAGGGGTCCTATTTTGTACCCCTTTACTTGTGCGCGAGCAATTGGAGCCGCGCCTACGGCAGATGAAGGAAGCAATGCCACAAGACAACCACAACAACGCCAAGCCAGAAACACGAAGAGCAGAGGGGCAAGGTGGACTCCCCCGGCAAGGCCCTTACCGGGGCGGCCTCCGCAGCCCCAGCAAGAACCTCGCCGGGGTAACTTTCCCAACACCAACATCGCGGACACCCTTGAGCATGTGGGTTCTGACGCCATCGACAAGATTGGAACCGAGGCTCGGGAGGCACCACCATGGTGGCATGCAAATCTTTGTGGGAACCAGAAACACACAAGACTAGATGACGCCCAGAAGACGACCATCCTCGATGATCCTTGCCAAGGATACCCACGAGTCCCCTGGCAAGACTCTTTCCGGGGACGACGAAGATGCCGTGGCAAGACCCTTGCCGGGGCCCCGGCAAGACTCTTGCCGAAAACATTTGTGGGGCCGCAGCCAGGCCCACGTCTACCGAGACTCCATCGACGTTCCCATGCAGCTACCAGCCCAACAGCTGGGCAGGCACCTGCGTGGAGACGTGCGGCCTCTAGGTCAACTCGACAAGCACCTACATGGTGGCATGCAGATCTTCGTGAAGATTCAGCCACCGCAACAATCCACCAGCCAACCAACATGGCACTACACGGCTTGTCAGTTCGGACGCGCGTCAAAGTCAGGCGATGCAGCGACAACTGGGACGAGCTTCCTTGCCATCCCCGATAAAGCAAGAAGGGCACGTCGGCAGCACATTAAATGTGTTTGTCCTACATTAGACTCGATTACTATATACCTTTCCACCTCCTGTGTGCCACTGTGGCAGCCCCTTTTGACTATAAAAGGAGGACCGCGACGTATTGGGAAAGGATTCGGATTTTTTGGACGATGCATACATCGTAGCTAGTTCAAAAACTCAAGAACACTCAAATACACACCAAAGCAGGACTAGGGTATTACGCATCCTCGTGGCCCGAACCTGGGTAAACGATCCTCATGCTGGCTTCTAGACTCGCTCTTTGCACAACCCCATGCCCGCCAACCGTAACAAAAAGGGGTACCATCACTCCCACAGGCGTCGTTTCCCTCGACATCTCTGGCGCGCCAGGTAGGGGGTGTGCGGTTGTGAAAATCCGGTTTGAAGGTTAGCACACCGACTACATCATCACCATGGCCCCCAAGAGAAAGGGGATCTCTACGATCGGTTAATCCGGGGCCGGCCCGTCCGCGCCAGCGCGAGCTGACGGCATGGTACCCATGGATGGGGCCGAAAACGTGGCCCGCGAGCGTCCATGACATTCTGGAGATCGGAGCCAGGCAAGCAGCGTCGTCCGAATCCGAGACAACGAGCCGTGCGCCGCTGGGTCCGGGGTGGGGCCGTGCTGCCCACGGGCGGCGCAGCAGCCTCTACGTAACCCCAGCTGGCGTCCATGCCGCGCCCTTCCCAGGCCGCGCGCGATGAGCAACACCGTGATGCCGGAGCCCCCGGGCACCGCCACGGAAAAAGCACTATGCGCCACTCGCAGGACGAACCAGGCCGACATGCGCGCTTAGACGCAGGTGCAGGCAGCGTGCGACCCCAAGACCATGACCGAGCCCTTCTAACCTAGTTAGAAGTTGGAGCGCATCACGGTCTACGCAGATCTCCCCCCTGCTTACGCCAGCAGAAGCGCTGGAGAAGCTCGACGAGTGGAGAGCCACCATCCAAAGCCTTGTCAGCTTCGCCAGCAAAGACGAACCGCTCCCAGCGGGACCCTCACACCGGCGGCCTGACAAACCGGTGCATGTTGGCGGTGGGGGGAGGGGGGGCAGAGACACTGCGACCACCGTGCACTCTCCCATGCCGCGACCGCAACAACAACCATCGGTCCGTCGACCCAACGTCGGTGACAACGTTTCCACCACGTCGTCCGACCAGCGAACCCACCGTGACTAACATCAAGTCCTTCAGGAACGAGCCCAGGAAGACGCTCGACCTACCATCGAACGACGACAGGAGACACGCCATTAGTCAGATCCGCGTGCGGGGACTACTATGGACCACCCGGTGCCAGGGGGCCCCGGCGACCTACCTTACGAGGTGGGTTGTCCAGCCTTTACCCGAGAGCTACGACAGTTCCAGTGGCCCTCCCACCGCACGTTCAAGCCCGATGCTGGCGAGAAGTACAACAGCAAGACCCACCCGTCGGAGTTCCTCAGCATCTACACCATCGCGATGCAAGCTGTTGGAGCCCGCGACGACAAGGTGCTTGCCAATTACTTCCCGTTGGCACTCAAACCCAATATCATGTCGTGGTTGATGCACTTGCCAATGGATTCCATTTCTTCTTGGTCAGATTTGTGTGATGAGTTTGTTGGCGCCTTCACTGCAGGCCACCAAGCTCATGGCCAAGCAAGAGATTTGCACATCATCCCCTAGAAAGAAGGAGAAAACCTGCGCAAGTACATACAAAAGGTTAAGCCAAGTGCAGTAAAACATCCCAGATGTTCATCCTGCTGCAGTTATCAGCGCATTCCATCAGAATGTCTGCAACCGCAAGATGCATGAGGAGTTGGCGATGAACAAGGTCAAGGATGTGGCCGAACTTTATGTTCTGGCCAATAGATGTGCTCGAGCTGAAGAGGGGAGGAAGTACACCGGCGAGGACGCCGGTGCAGAAACCGACTCCATAGAAGAAGACACTGCCGCTCTGGCGAAGAAGGGCCGGCGCCGCAACAGGAAGTGCAAGGGCAAGACTATGCTTGCCATTGAGGGATTCGGCGAGCTCGGCGTCACCAAAAAGGCCAAGGCTGATGACCCCAGCAAGGGGGTTGCCGGGTGCGCCGCCTGCTTGGCCCTGCCGGCTGCCGGCAAGCCAGGAGGCTCCGACAAACAGTATTGCAAGATCCATCGCACCAAGGGCCATGACCTCCAGAACCACCGACAAGTTGAGCTGCTTGTTGAAAAGCAGAAGGCTGAATATGAAAGGTGGGACAAGGAGAAAGGTCAGGATGGTGCTCAGGGATCCGACAAGTAGCGTGGTGGTCAAGCGGGTCGCCGCGGCAAAGATAACCAACAACAGAGGCCTGCTCAGGGTTGCGACAAGGAAGAGGAAGATGATGATCACGACGACGATGATGAGTCCGGCGAGCACGAGTTCCAGAAGGCTATAGAGGCCATGTGCATCAACGGTGGCGCCTCGTTACACACCTCACGCTGCTAGCTGAAGCAGTAGGCATGCGAGGTCGCTGCGGCAGAGCCGTCGTTTGATGCCCAAAAGTCCCTGAAGTGGTCCCACATGCCCATCGTTTTCAGCACCAAGGATCACCCAGATTGCACAATTGCGGTCGGGTGTTTGCCGTTGTTGGTCTTGCCAACGATACGCAACCTCAAGGTGACGAAAGTGCTGGTTGACGGTGGGGCCGGTCTGAATTTGATCTCACCCGCTGTGATCATGAAGCTGCAGATTCCTGATGGATACCTCGAAGAGACGGGCACGTTTCAAGGGGTCAACCCGGGAAGGAGCCAGCCTAAAGGTAAAATCACGCTGCCCGTTATGTTTGGAGGCGAGCTGAACTATACGACGGAGAAGATCGTCTTCGATGTCACCGGGATCCCCTTGCCATACAATGGGATCCTTGGCCGCCCAGCGCTGGCCAAGTTCATGGCCGTGTCCGACTATGCCTACAACATGTTAAAGATGTTAGGGCCGTTGACCATCATCACCGTCCCCTCCGACAAGAAAGATGGGCTCATCTGCGTCGATCAACTTTACCGAGAGGCAGTTGCAACAACTGCCGCAAAGACACTTGCCCCTGCCGCTGATGCTCCAAGGAAGAAGAAGGCCGACAAGACCCCTTCCGGCAAGACCACTTCCGGTGAGACCTCTTGCACCCACTCCAGCAAGCGCACCTCTTCGGAGTGCTGCGCTCCCGTCAAGGACGTGCCTGAGAGCTCCGCAGGCAGGAGCAAGAAGTCTAACGTTGCACCAGAGACCAAGAAGGTGTCCGTCAAGGAGGATGGCATGGGCAGGGCTTTCACCATAAGCTCCGCCCTCGACAGCAAATAGGAAAGCGCGCTCGTCGCCTTCCTGTGGGCGAGTGTCGATGTGTTTGCATGGCAAGCATCCGACATCCCCGACGTCCCCAGGGAGGTGATTGAGCACCATCTTGATGTATGTCCTCATGCGCGGCCCGTCAAGCAAAAGGTCGGGAAGAAAGCTTTGGAACGACAAGAGTTCATCGTACAAGAGATCAGGAAGTTGGAGGCGGTAGGGCTAGTTAGAGGAGTACTCCACCCCACGTGGTTGGCCAATCCGGTGGTGTTGCGTAAGGCAAATGGGAAGTGTAGGCTGTGTATTGATTACATAGATATCAATAAAGCTCATCTGAAGGATCCTTTCCCTTTGCCACGCATCGACCAGATTTTAGACTCCACTGCCGGGTGTGACCTGCTGTCATTCCTCGACGCTTATTCAGGATACCACCAGATCTTCATGATGAAAGAAGATGAAGAGAAGACCACGTTCATCACCCCATGTGGTACGTATTGTTTTGTACGGATGCCTTTCGGGTTGAAGAGCGCCGGTTCGACATTTTCCCGAGCAGTCCAAATTGGTTTTGAGACTCAACTGTATAGAAATATGGAATCCTATATGGATGATATAGTGGTCAACATCAAGGACAGGGCCACGCTCGTACAAGACCTAGAATAAACATGTGCAAATCTGCGTAAGATCAACCTCAAGCTCAACCCAGAGAAGTGCGTGTTCGGTGTCCCGTCCGGCAAACTTCTTGGTTTCTTTGTGTCTCAGCGCGGAATTGAAGCAAATCCCGACAAGATCAAGGCGATCGAGCAGATTGAGGCACCGAAGCAGGTCAAAGACGTCCGTAGGCTCGCCGGCTGCGTTGCCGCCCTGAGTAGATTAATCTCCAAATCTGCTGAGCGCGCCCTCCACTTTTTCAAAGTTCTGAAAAAGGCGGGTCCAGTAAAGTGGACTCCGGAGGCAGAGGCCACACTACAAGATTTGAAGAGGTACCTCTCCTCCACGCCGATACTAGTGGTGCACAAGTCGCAAGAGCCATTGCTGCTATACTTGGCAGCAACGAATCAAGTGGTCAGTGCCGCACTGGTGGTGCAGAGGGAACTTGAGGAAGAGGCAGCAGTAGCAGCGGAGCCATCAGGTGGCAGGCCGGGGCCATTCCTGGCAGGGTCTGACACCGACAAGACAAAACCCCCGGCGAGACCCGATCCTGGTAGGGCAGAGTCTGAGCAGATGAGCAAAGTAGGGCAGAAGAAGAAGATGGTGTAGCATCCAGTTTATTTCGTCAGTTCCCTCTTGCAGTGGGCTAGGTCAAGATATTTTGGCATGCAGAAGTTACTCTTCAGCCTCCTCATGGCCTCGAGAAAGCTGCGCCACTATTTCCAAGCACATGAAATCACCATCGTCACGCGCCTCCCGTTGCAACGGATCTTGCACAACCCAGATGCGACTGGAGGATTGTGGAGTGGGCATTGGAGCTGTTGAGCTTTGGCCTCAAGTTTGAAAGTACTTCAACAATCAAGAGCTGATCACTGGCAGAGTTCATAGCAGCATGGACCGCAACCCTAACGAGAAGATTCAAGAGACCACCCTTCTCGGCAAGGAGACGAGCAGTGAGTGGATTTTGTACTTTGATGGAGCTTTCTCACTCCAAGGTGCTGGTGTCGGCGTATTTCTCATCGCGCCCACCAGAGAGCGCCTCAAGTACGTAATCTAGATGCACTTTCCCTGGGAAAAATTGACGAACAACATAGCGGAGTACGAGGGGTTGTTGGCTGGTCTCAGGATCGTGGCAGACCATGGAATCAGAAAGCTCATCATTAGAGGTGATTCACAACTCGTCGTCGCAAGTAAACAAGGACTACCAGAGCCCGTTGATGGATGCCTATGTGGATGAAGTGAGGAAGTTGGAAGAGTGCTTTGACGGATTGCAAGCAGAGCATGTTCCCCGAGCGAAGAACGACATTGCCGATGACCTGTCAGAGCGTGCTACCCTCAAGTTGCCTGTGGAACCAGGTAACTTTGTGCTTCAGCTAATTCACCCAGCTGTTGAACCATCAACAGGATAGAACAAATGAAGGAATGCGGGCCCCAGCAAGTACTTTCCCGCTGAGCTCCCAGGAGCCGCCGGCAAAGACGTTGCCGGGAGTCCCAAACTTCCCGGAGGGCAGCAACCCTCGGCAGGTCCTCACGCCCTGGCCATAGAAGCAGCTGCCCTTATGGCCGAAGATGAGCCTTTAGTCCTTGCCGTTGAGCCCCAGGCTCCGGCATGGGCGCAGCCCACCGTCCGTTTCCTCCAAACAGGACAGATCCCCGAGGAGCAGGAAGAAGCAGAGAAAGTAGCCCGTCGGTCCCGCATGTACTGGTTCGTGGATGATGCCCTCTACAGGAGAAGACCGAACGGTGTGAAATTGAAGTGCATTCCTCGAGAGGACGGACTGAGGCTATTAGCAGAGATACATGGAGGCATGTGTGGCTCCCACATAGGGTCAAGGGCTCTTGCCGATAAAGCGTTCCGACAAGGTTTCTTCTGGTCCACCGCCCTCCAGGATGCAACTGCGCTAGTAACCAAGTGTGAAGCGTGCCAGTTCCATTCAAAGTAGCATCATCAACCCACCCAAGCTCTTCAGAAAATCCCTCTTTCCTGGCCATTTTTGGTTTGGGGGCTCGACACACTGGGCCCCTTTCCCCGTCCCGCTGGGGGCTTTGAGTACTTGTACGTCGCGATCGACAAGTTCACAAAGTGTACAGAAGTGGAGCCAGTGAGAAAAGTAACAGCACAGTCAGCCGTCAAGTTCTTCAAGGGACTACTCTCCCATTTCGGCGTGCCGATCAGACTCATCATCGACACCGGCACGCCATTCACGCGCCGCACCTTCATGCAGTACATTCAAGACCTCGGCAGCAAGGTCTGTTTTGCTTTTGTTGCCCATCCCAAAAGTAACGGCCAAGCTGAGAGGGGGAATGCGGAAGTGCTACGGGGCCTCAAGACTAGGACTTTTGACAAGCTGCGCAAGTGCAAAAGGCGTTGGATTGATGAGTTGCCAACGGTTCTTTGGTCAATCAGGACAACACCAAATCGAGCCACTGGCCAGACACCCTTTGCCCTGGTATACAGGGCAGAAGCAGTTCTCCTCACTAAACTCATATATGGGTCACCTCGAGTGCTCTCCTATCATTAGCTTGAGCAAGAGTAGCTGCGCCAGGATGATGCGATGATCCTTGAGGAAGATCGTCTTCGGGCTGCTGTGCGAGCTGCTCGATATCAGCAAGCCTTGCGCCGCTATCATAGCTGCAAGGTTCACGCCCGAAGCCTTGAGGAAGGCGACCTTGTCCTTCGGCGGATCCAATCCCCCAAGAATCCAGACAAGTTGACGCCAAAGTGGGAAGGCCCTTATTGGGTAATATGAGTCACCAGGCCTGGCGCAGTCCGTGTGGAGACCGAAGATGGCATTCTGGTGAGCAACTCCTGGAATATTGAACATCTTCGCAAGTTTTACCCCTAAGGCGCAGTTGCCAGGAGACCCGACAACCCATGTTTCATACTAGTTGTGCCGCCGAAGCATGTAATCCTATGTACGGAGCCAGGCGCAGACCCTGTGCGCAGTCAGGGAAGAGGAATCCCTTAGTATGTATAGTTTCTGATGTAGGGTAGAACCCTAATCGCCCGATATTTCACGAAAGGAGCGGATCCCGTGAAGAACGTGAAGAACATGAGGAGGGAAACGAGGGAAAACACAAGGGGAAACACAAGAGGAACACTCAAACTAACAAGAACAAGTCACACATGTGCTAGATGCTCAGGTACATGGAACGATACATGAATCCATGGACAACTAAGGACGATACAAAAGGGTAACCGGTTCTTCTCCGTGAGGAGGTCTTGAATCCACGGGGGGATCTTCTCGGCGAGGAGGTCTTGAATCCAAGTGGATCTTCTCCGAAGAGGGGCCGCGGTCTCTCTCGTGGAGTAGATCCGGATGGATGAGCGAAGCTCTATCTCTAAGTATGAGCTAAACCAACGCTTACCCTAACTAGGAGGAGGTGGGCGAGTATATATAGTGCTAGCCACGAAGGGGTAAGTGAGAGGGGGGATACATGGCCCCTTGGCCCGAGTCTTTGCACGTAGGCAGGCCGGAAGTTCCGGGTGGGGCCGGAAGTTCCGGGCAGGTTCCGGCCGAGTTCCGGGCTATCCAGGGAGTTGGCATGCTCGGGGCAGGTCTGGACTCCAGGGTCGGAGGTTCCGGGAAGGTCGGAAGGTCCGGGGGCCGGAAGTTTCGGGCAGAGGCCGGAAGTTCCGGGCTTTCCAAAAGCTTGTCCTTGGTTCTTCTTCCTTCTCCTCTTCCATGCTTGGCCTTGGTCCTTGGATCCTCCATGGTCGTCTCGGTTGTACCTGAGTATATGCAAGGTCCATGCATGAGGTAGTAGCCATGTCTCATATGTGGAAAGTGACGGTTCGAAGAGGAGTGAGTTCACCTTGTGTCCAATGGCGTATGGTCGAGGTCTCATCGTATGTCCTCTTGGGGCTTGGGGAGTAGTCGAAGTGTACATGGGGATGATCGTAGGATGCTCCGCATCATCTCCCCTCCCTTGGGAAAGATCCGACATCGGATCGAAAACCTCATCACCATGGAAACGGTTGTCGTGGAAGGACTTGTAGTAGGACGAAGTGGAAGACATTGCGCTATCCAAGTACTCCGAGGTGTCTCCGGAGTGGTGTACATGCAAAAAGAGCAAACACAAGGGACACTCGGAAATACAATGGTTAGCGCACACAAAGTGTCCGTCATGTAAGAATGAGTCTGTGCAACAAGATTGTTCGTGACAAAGTGCATGAAGCTTATCAAGATGATCTAGAATGATATGCAAAGCATTCATGGGAGAAAAGGCAATCAATGTGCACACAAATGTGTTGTGAATATGATCAATGCAACCATGGTGCAAAATGATGTCATAGAGAGACGGTTTATCACTAGCATGAATATGGCAATGGTTGCTCAAGATGAGTATGTGATCATGCAATTGATGATGGGTAATATGACCATGATGTATGAATATGCCATCAAGAAAGATCACAACAAATTTGCTAAGGAAATGCACAAGATCATATATCATTGATGACATGGGAATACAAGATGCAACAAGGCAATCATAATGTGAGTCAATCCATGCATAAGATGCAAATTTGTCATGTGTATGATATGTCCATTGAGCATGACATGGGTGAGCACAATCAACAAGTATGGAGGTGTTGGCGTACGAATGCTCGATGTCGTTGCATGAGTGGAGGTTCGTAGGTGCCTCCAATAAGTCCGAGGACTCCACAATGTGAAGGTCCATAGAGTCAATCTTCAATGTCGCTCCTCCGTTCGCGAGATGTACCATGTAGACAACAAGAAGGAAACAACAATGAAAGAGTGACCCATCCAATATGCATATTTGAGGATGGCTCAAAGGGAAGGAGTTCACCTTTAGGAGATTCTTGCAAATGTTGGTGTTGCACATCGTGTACACCTTCACATGACCAAATTGTGTCATGACGGTATCGCCTTGTGAATCTTTCAACATGAAAGAACATGACAAACACTTGGAAAAACAAATGAGGTTATCGGAGATGCAAAACCTATCATTCTTGTGGTAAAATACCCAACAAGTGGATGCATCATTCTCATCATAAGAAAGGACAAGGGAGCATTTCATAGTATGGAGGCATATGATGCGAGAACAACCAAATAGAATCGGCGCAATCAAGCAAGCATGCATCACAAGTAAAGTGTCCAAGTCTACAAGATCAATAATCATAGATGCAACAATTGGAGGCAAGCGACAATGAACAAAATATATCATGTGAGAGGCACGAGCATATATGTCATCAACCGAAGAAAGCGAGTAAGAGTTAAACATGGGTGATGCGACAAAGCAAGCAATCATGGTGATCAAGTCAAGCAAGCTAGTAGTGCGAAGATGCAACATACTAGAAGGAATCATGGCAAGCATGTCATGGGTGCAAATAGTGTGCATGAATAATTCACATGACATAACACAAGCATGAAAGGAGGATATGAGCAAAATAGCATCAATAGCATGAGGCACATGATAAACATGGTAATAGCAA
This sequence comes from Triticum urartu, assembly GCF_003073215.2. Taxonomy (NCBI): domain Eukaryota; kingdom Viridiplantae; phylum Streptophyta; class Magnoliopsida; order Poales; family Poaceae; genus Triticum; species Triticum urartu. The sequence continues at coordinate 318,292,268 of NC_053023.1, read as the reverse complement.
CAAGGATCTCCACCAAGCATGCAAATACACATAGGAGTAGCATAATGGTGAATCATGGGTAGATGCAAGCAAGGGTCACAATTGCATGGTAAAGGCATAGAAGCAAGCATAGCATGCAAAGTGAACACGGTAAAATGAGCAAGAAGCGAGAAGCGGTATATAGCCCATAGCCGTGTGAGATCCAAGTGAGAGAGATGCGCGTAGTCGTTGCGCGAAGAGAGTGGTGATAAGGGTAGTTCACGGGATCCCAAGTCATCTATGCTCTCAAGAGCTCGTTTCGTCAACTCTTGGGATTGAGAGGTTGACGAGTATAGGTGAGTACCTACACAAAACAAAGACAAAGGGAAAATTGTGTGTGCGTGGTAGATGTACACATCATCCATCATGATGCGCACATGCTTGTGTTGGTTAGCACAAAATAGCCAATGCTCAAATAAATGAGATGTATGATATAGAAACATGTCATCCATCATGATAGGTTTGTTGTTATGTATAGCATAATGGAGACTCAAATGATGTAATGCATCATGGGAAATATCTAGAGCATTGTGAGGAATGGTATGCATATGGTGTACACAAGGGATATAATCATGCGATACACCATAATTTTCATGGCATGGCATATGATATGACTTGTGAAAATTGTGAAAAGGAAGCATAGCAATATCATCACATGAAAAACAAAAGCCAATGACCATCATCTCGTCATCTATGCCATAAGTGCAAATGGGATTTATGTGAATGGGGCATGCATAGTAACTATGTTGAGATTGAAATGATGCAATATGGGATATCTCACTCATAGCATATGACAAGGTTAATGGATTGTCAAACATGATGTGACCAAAAGAATTTTCACATGATATCCTATGGAGCATAGCATCACAACTAGGCAAATCAACATGCTCGTCATCATATTTATCATAAATAGGTAAGTCATGACATGAAGAAGTGGCACTAGCATGAAGCATGGGTATAGGCGTGTCAACATCATGCAAGCAATCATTCGATAAATAGTCCATTAGTGGGACAAGAGAAGCACCATCACCTATGTTACCTTTGGAGCATCGCTCATGTGTTGTAGGTGAGGTGTCGAGGACCAAGTCGTGGTCATCTTCATCATGATGGAACCATGTGGGGGGTGTAGCATCGTCCAGCATGTCCATCATCATCTCCATTGGAGGTATGGACTCGTCAAGGATAGGCGTGTCGTCATGTAGGAGACCTAGCACCAAAGAAGAAAACACACTAGGAGTAGAGGTTAAGTCGTTAGAAATCAAAGTGGCCTCACATGCTGTGTCAACTACCTCACTCACTAAGTGTTGTGGCTCACTCACTCCCTCTCGAATGCTCTCACTCATATGGTTGGTGGAGTCAATCAAATGGCTCTCAACCTCACATAGGATGTGTGGCATGCTCTCAAGTGTGGGGCTAGTGGTGGTCACACTCATCCTCTCATAGGAAATGCTCTCAATGTCACGTGTGGTGGAGTCACTCATGTCACTCATGTGGTGTTGGCTCTCCTCACATGGCAATTGGGGCATCTCGTCACATGTCGTTGTCGGAGAGATGTTGGTGCGAATGTCTCCATGCTCAATCATGTCGTGGTCGTAGCCGTGGATGAAGGCTGAAGATGGCACATCATCACTCTCCTCAAAGACCAAAGATAAGGTCTCATGAGCGGTCTCGTAGCTTGACTCGGAGTATGAGTCCAATATGGGCGCCGTCTTCATGTTGTTGAAGAGGTTCGTGCTCGTCGCCATGGTTGAAGGGGATGGCCCTTGCTCGACCTTCTTGTCGCCGTCTTGTTGTTGGAGGCCAAAATGATGTGGCACCTCGTAGCTTGTCTCCATGACAGAAGGGAAATTCCCATGCTCGGCCATCTTCCTTGAGGGCCTTCCAAAGATGGAAGTGCCTCCCTCGCTCGTAGTTGGTCGCCTTGTAGTTGAAGATGTTGATGTAGGCGAACTCATGGGAACTAGGCGAAGATGCCGTACGTCCGAAGGCGAAGATGCCTTGATAGCACTTGACGAAAATGCCGAAGTGGTTGTTGTAGCCGTAGCATGCTCTTGGTGGTGCTTGTATTGCGGTCTTCTCTTGTGGTCATAAAGTTTAGACTTGGCGTGAAGTAGGGCTTGTTGGGACTTGTAGGTAGGTGCATCTCGAGCATCTTCATGTTGATGGTGGCGTTGTCGCACTTGAGCTCGTAGTAGATGTCGTTCGTCGTAGTCGTGCACATGTTGCTTGGACGTGACTTGCCCTTCATGACGAGGTGGATCACGAACGTGATGGTGGTCGCCACGGAGATGTGGACGTGGACGTGCGCTTACATCTTGTTTGCGCTCCGAAGACTTGTGACTTGAATGTCGCCGCGTTGAGGATGATGAAGGGGAAGTAGACTTGATCAAGGCCCAAATCTCCTCCATACTTGCATCTTGCTCCTCCTTTTGTGCGGAAAGCTTGTTGTTGATGTAGTCCCTTTTCCTCGCTTCGGAGTGACGAATGCCGATGGAGAGGTTCTCGATTCGATCTCGCAATCTTGATTGTGCGCCTTGCATTTGTCGTTGTAGATCGAAGATTGACGCTTTGGTGATGTAGTTGTTCACGTCGTCGTTGTTGTGGAAGACCGGAGATGAAATGCCTTGCCTATCCATCACAAGATTCGAGCCAATATGAGTGGAGAAAGAGAAGAACGAATACCAAATGTACCTTGACCGAAGTTGAAAGTGGATCAATGATCACTCTAATGTGGACAAGGAAATAGCACAATTGGTACCAATTCTTGTCGGTTTCTCACACCTACACAAATAAGGCTTATGGTGGAGCTCGGTGAGGATAGTGGCACAAATTGTTTTATGCAAAATGTTAGTAAGAGTCAATAATGTTGAAAGAGATTCACAAATTTGCAAGTGAAACAAGTAGACCAATAGCAATATGTGGCACACGGAAACACACACACGGATAGATAAATGGGGTCGTGCAACCAAGGAATGAGCTCAAAATGTGGAATCCACGAAAAATGCTCTTGTTGCACAACTCTAGAGAGACGCTAGCACGATTGCTCAATAGGCGGATACGACACGTGTGCACAACCTATAGGAGACAAAAATGCAACGACTTCTATCCCAAGTATGCTATGTATATATGGTTCCCGGTGTTATGATCCAAGATGATCTTATATGACAATGTGGTATTATGTTATGGCACTTGCTTACAAGCTCTTTGTTCACTCTTTTTCTTTGCTTAAAAGCTTTATTCTTTTTTTGTATGGCCACTTTTGCACAATGCACAAACAAAGATAGCTATTGTGTATATGCGGGAACAAACTTGAGGCACACGAGATGATATGATAACAAGATGATACCTATTGTATGGTATGTATGCAATGGGAGGTGTAGCTCGATGATCACTAATGTGCACAAGTAACGTTGCTGGCAATACTCAAATGGCTAGTCTCGATAGGCAAGTGACGCAAAATGGCTAGGGGTTATCAATGCAATGGCAAGGGAACATACAATGGAGGGATACCACAATACCAATTTGATATGGAGGTTACCGTCCGCGGTGATGATGAGTGCCAGTGATCTTGATGGAGATACCAAGATGATGGATACTCGTCCCTAAGTAGCTGAAACACCTTAGGAAACGGAAAAACCGCGAACTCAAAATCTCAAATGTCAAATGTCAAATGGTGGTAGCGGGATATGGTGGTGGTTTTGTGGAACCTCAATGGAATTGCGGAATGTCAATGATGGGTTGTGGAGTACGCAATGCGGAAATGAAGGTTAAGGTGGTGTACTATACACGGTGTCAGAGTTGGAAGCACGGTCCCTATGTAGCCGAAACACGTTAGGAGACACAACTCACAACACAAACAAAATTGGGTTAGGTTGGGGTGTAAGAAGTGTATGGTTGGTAAGCCTATGTGGAAGTTATGGTGGTGGTGGTGGTTGATGAAGAAGTAACCATCCCTAAGTAGCCTAGACACCTTAGGAGACTCAAATCACTCCTCAAGCAAGCACATATGCGATGGGGAACAAAATTGGTTAGGTTGTGGAAGTCTACGGTGGTGTAGCGGATGATGTTGTGGAAGCCCTAGGCAAAGATGCCAAAATGCACAAAATTTTATGGTGTCAAAAAGGTGGTAAAACCAAGGTGAGGTCCTCGATCACGTCGATAGCTTCAAAACGAGCCAAAGAACACTCAAATCGGAGTTCGGAGCGACAAGTTGTGACCAAAACGGTGAAAGAGGCTGATGCTGAAATTTCGGGGAAAGTTTCTGGTTAGGCTGGAAGTTCCGGGCCTAGGGCCGGAAGTTCCGGGATCCGGAAGTTCCGGGGGGTGGCCGGAAGTTCCTGGGGTCGCGGAAAAACTGCGGGGAGTCTGGGGATTTTTGGGGTAAACTTTCTGCTTAGCCCGGAAGTTCCGGGGCTAGGACGGAAGTTCCGGGGGACGGAAGTTCCGGGGGAGTCCGGAAGTTCCGGGGGTCGTGGAATTTCTTTCGGGACGAACCCTAAATTCCAGATCTAAGAATGGGGGCGGAAAAACTCGATTTTCAGGGTCAAAATTGGGAAGATTTCATGGATAGAAATGGGGGAAAAGATGGGGAATGCTAGATCCACTTGAGACACAACGAAGCCATGGATCAAATCAACGAAACATCCTCAAACCAACAAATCACAAAAAAAAATTGGGGCTATTTTTGGTGGGCATTTTCGAAATTGGGGAAGAACACAACAAAATTAGGCTAGAAAACGAAGAGGGGAGGCTTCGAAATCATGATCAACGTGGTTCTGATACCAAGATGATGTAGGGTAGAACCCTAATCGCCCGATCTTTCCCGAAAGGAGCGGATCCCGCGAAGAACACGAAGAACACGAGGAGGGAAACGAGGGAAAACACAAGGGGAAACACAAGAGGGACACTCAAACTAACAAGAACAAGTCACACATGTTCTAGATCCTCGGGTACATAGAACGATACACGAATCCACGGACAACTAAGGACGATATAGAAGGGTAGCCGGTTCTTCTCCGTGAGAAGGTCTTTAATCCATGGGGGGATCTTCTCCGCGAGGAGGTCTTGAATCCAAGTGGATCTTCTCTGAAGAGGGGCCGCTGTCTCTCTCGTGGAGTCGATCCGGATTGATGAGCGAAGCTCTATCTCTAAGTATGAGCTAGACCAACGCTTACCCTAACTAGGAGGAGGTGGGGGAGTATATATAGTGCTAGCCCACGAAGGGGTAAGTGGCAGGGGCATACATGGCCCCTTGGCCCGAGTCTTTGCACGCAGGCAAGCCGGAAGTTCCGGGTAGGTTCCGGGCTATCCAGAGAGTGGGCATGCTCGGGGCAGGTCTGGACTCCGGGGTCGGAGGTTCCGGGAAGGTCGGAAGGTCCGGGGGCCGGAAGTTCCAGGCAGAGGCCGGAAGTTCCGGGCTTTCCAAAAGCTTGTCCTTGCTTCTTCTTCCTTCTCCTGTTCCATGCTTGGCCTTGGTCCTTGGATCCTCCATGGTCGTCTCAGTTGTACCTGAGTATATGCAAGGTCCATGCATGAGGTAGTATCCATGTCTCATATGTGGAAAGTGATGGTTCAAAGAGGAGTGAGTTCACCTTCTGTCCAATGGTGTATGGTCGAGGTCTCATCGTATGTCCTCTTGGGGCTTGGGGAGTAGTTGAAGTGTACATGGGGATGATCGTAGGATGCTCCGCATCAGTTTCCTGTCGATTTCCATGTTTGTGTATATACGTATATGCATGCTTGTCCAGGGTATTGTACTGCTTTTTTGGTAATAGTAAATGTTAGTGAAACACTGAGGTTCCGTGCTTTTGTCCTCACTTCTCTCCAGTCACGGAAAATATGTGCGATCCCGCCAAGGACCCGACTCCGGCAGGAAGTCGAGAAGACCGCCTGGCACGACGATCCCCGATAAACCAAACAGATAAAGTTTACCTCTTGCCCATTCGTATTCGTAACCTGTGACTTGTGCATTAGAAAACCTCGCCAGTCGTCTTTAAGGACTCGGGGGCTCCCATTTCCGACTCGAACACTGCTTCGGCCAGAATGGTCTTGGTGACCCTTGTCAAAAAGAGGTGGACGGGGGGCTGGCCCCTTTGTTTGTATCCCGGCAGATGTGATTCTTCAGCAGGCGCAAGGGGCACTGGCAAGGTGGCTTGCCGAAAGGACTCGTTTATTTTCACTAAGAAGGCATTTTGCCTCCGCATGAACGTACATGTGCACGAGTTACCGGCAGGACTAGAGTTTTTCATTAATATGCTGATGCAAGTACAAAGGTTACTGGATACAGGCATGGGCTCGAGAGATTGCATTATATAGAAATTAAGGTTTGGCAAGTGCCTACAATTTAGGGAAAAATATAGGTTCCCCATGATCTCCATTCTTGCCCCTTTCCTCCCAGGTGCGGCAGGTGAAGGCAAACAGAGAATGGCGGGGAGCGTGCCGATGGAGAGCTTGACGAGGAAGACCCTCGGCAGGGCGCAGGGCTGAGGGAGGGAGGGGGAGGGCGGCGTGGTTAGTCGGAGTCGGAGTCGACGTCTTCCCGCTGGACGCCCACGTCGTCGCTGTCGCTGCCCTCCTCGTCACTCCCACTCGAGGAGGAGGAGGGTTCGCCATCAGAGGAGCTCTCCGCACAACACCTGAAGCGAGTTCCCATGAGCCCGAAGCCCTTGACGGAGAGCAGGCCATCCTCCATCAATTTAAATTGGAGGACGAGCCCCTCCGATAGGCTATGGGCACGGGCGAAGGTCTTCCATCCACGACAGAGATACATAACGTGAGGGGCTGGGAAGTCGACATTGACCTGCATGCTACCATTCCCGAAGCCCCTCATGTGCAGCCTCAGAGCCTGAGGCGGATCAAACTCCATCTCCTGAGAAAATGAAGTTGGGAGATGAAGACGGCCGCGCACTGGCCCATGTAGCCTGATTTAAAACTCGCGGGGCTGGTCTCCGACATGGCCCTCCATTGGAAGGGCCACGGGCGGAGGCGAAGCCGGTGCGCCGCCCCGTCCTCCTCCTCCCCGAGCGCCACGACGGCCTCGGCCTGGCCCCCTGCCTCTCCCTCTCGTGGCTGGCTCCGCTGCCATGAGCTCTTGGTAAGTAAGGGCGCGTTGTCGAGCAGAGACCCTCGACGCCGCCATCGGAGCACCAGCACGCCCGCTCGCCATGACGAAGGGAAGGAAGGAGTCGAGGCAGAGGAGATGAGCACTGAATGATCGAAGGATGCCATCCCCCCTCCCCTCCTTCTTATAAAGGGGCGGGGCCGAGGCTCGGCTGCCCCACTCAACCAATCCAGCCGCCAAGAGGCGCGGGGAATCGAGACGAACCCGCTGCTCCAGTCGGCGATGGCCCAGTTTTCCTGCTTCCACATTATGGCTTGTGACCTCCGCATCCACCACCTACCCTCCTCGAGGCATGAAGGACACGTGGAAAGCGAACTGGAATCAAGAGGACGACTGAAGCGACTGCATTCGACCCCGTGACCATGGGGCGCGGGCACCTTGAAGGCCACGGCCCGAGTCCACTTGGTAAATGAGCCGCGCCCCAGCATTTTCCTCCATTTTCTGGGGAAGGCGTGGGCCGCCTCTTCACCATTTACTATGATGTGATGCATGAGGGCAGCAACTGCCCCACGCATGACCCCCACGTCACGCACGACCCCCATGTCGCGCATTCAACGCGGGTCGTGGGGAAGTGCGACGGGCGAGGGAGTTACAACAGTAAGACTCGACCCCGCATGCCCTCACACCGTCTGCCTAGACCAACAATGCGTCGCACTAATGTATGGCCCAGGCCTGGGGGCTCCTGTCGGTGCACAAAAGGAGGGGCCCTATTTTGTAACCCTTTACTTGTGCGCAGGCAGTTGGAGCCACGCCTAGCGGGGCAGAGGAAGGAGGCAAAGCCACAAGACAACCAGAACAACGCCAAGCCGGAAACGCGAAGATCAGAGGGGCGAGGTGGACTCCCCCGGCAAGGCCCTTGCCGGGGCGGCCTCCGCAACCCTGACAAGAACCTTGCCGGGGCAACTTGCCCAACACCAACATTGCATCCACCCTTGATCCTGTCAGTTCCGACGCCATCGACAACATTGGAACCGAGGCTCGGGAGGCACCTCCATGGTGGCATGCAAATCTTTGTCGAAACCAGAAACACACCAGACTAGTTGACGCCCAGAAGATGACGATCCTTGGCAAGATCCTTGCCAAGGATACCCACGAGACCCCCGGCAAGACCCTTGCCGGGGACGACCAAGATGCCACGGCAAGACCCTTGCTAGGGCCCTGGCAAGACTCTTGCCGAAATCATCCGCGGGGCCGCAGCCAGGCCCACGTCTGGCAAGACTCCACTGCCGTTCCCATGCAGCTGCCAGCCCACCTGCTGGGCAAGCGCCTTCGTGGCGACGTGCGGCCTCTAGGCCGACTCCACAAGCACCTGCGTGGTGGCATGCAGATCTTCGTGAAGATTCAGCCACCGCACCAACTCAGCAGCCAGCCAACATGGAACTACACGTCTCGTCAGTTCGGATGCGCGTCAAAGCCGGGCGAGGTGGCGACAGCTGGGACGAGCTTCCTTGCTGTCCCTGATAAAGCAATAAGGGCACGTCGGCAACGCATTAAATGCGTTTGTCCTACGGTGCCAGGAGATAGACTCAATTACTGTATACCTTTCCACCTCCTGTGTGCCACTGTGGAAGCCCCTTTTGACTATAAAAGGAGGCCCACGGCGTACTAGGAGAGGATTCAGATTTTTTGGACGATGCACGCATCGTAGCTAGTTCAAGAACTCAAGAACACTCAAATATACACCAAAGCAGGACTAGGGGTATTACGCATCCTCTTGGCCGGAACCTGGGTAAACGATCCTCGTGCTGGCTTCTAGACCCGCTCTTTGCACAATCCCGTGCCCACCAACCGTAACAAAATGGTGTCCCAGCAATCCCATAGGTGTCATTTCCCCCGACAATGCGATTCTATCCTTGGTGGGACCTTCGACTCTCTTTACGATAGAGTCGCATATTGGGAGTGACAGGCGATGAGAGTTGGATTGTTTGGAGCCCCTGCGTAGACTCTTGGATTTTCTTGGCGTGGAACTAGCAGTCTTCGCATGATTGGACCAGCTCGGTGGCGTCATGGAGTGCTGTGGGAAAATAGAAGCTACATCCAAAAACCTTACCAATGAGGGTGCATGGCGAGGAGTGGTACCTGCAATCTCCCCCATGGATGTTGGCGACCAACTTGCATTCTTGCACTTTCGAGATGCACTGCAACGAAACTCCATTGGGGCCCTGCGGTACAGCTCACCGTCTCACAAGCAGCATGTAGTGGCTTGCCGAGCGACGTTCCATGGATCAGCTAAGCCTTGAACTTCATAGCCTTGCAGTCTGCCTGAGGCTCCAGTGTCAGTAGCAAGCGGGCTCCCGAGGTAGGGCCGTAGTCCGATGCACCCGTGGATGGCGCGGGGGGGGGGGGGGCTTTCGTGAAATAGCGTTGTGCCGACAGTGGGGGGGTGTGGCTGATGGCCTGAGGAGTCTCTTTTGAAAGACGAATGGGCTCTGGGGATGAGGGCGAAATGCTCACTTGGCGATGTCGTCGGCTTCCTTGTTGAAGCCACGCATGATGTGCTGCAGCTCTATGTCAAGGAAACACTTCTCGAGTTTACGTACCTCCTCTAGGTAGGGCGCCATGTGCTCGTCCTTCGGCTTGTATTTTTTATTGGAGAAGTTGACGAGGAGCTAAGAATCTCCCTTGATAGTTAGGAGATTGACACCCAGGGTAGAGGTGGCTTGAGGCTGACAATGAGGTCATGATACTCCATGATGTTGTTGGAGACCTTTTCATCGTCCTGAAGCAGAGCCGGACGATGTAGTAGAGCTTGTCTCTGGTTGGCGAGACGAGCATCATCCCACGCCGTGGAAATGTGTCATAGGAAACCACGACCACCTATGGGACCAAAGGTCCCTTGCTGGTTCGGCGGGGGGATGGCACGTTGCATAAAGAGCAGAGGAGCGTGGGGCAGCACGACAGACATCACACAGGAAATTTTACCCAGGTTCGGCCCGCCGTTAGGCGTAAAACCCTACTCGTGCTTTGGTGGATTAATGGTGGAAAATGGTGATGGTCATAGACCATTTGGCCTGCAGGGTTGCCTTGGGACGAAATGGCTACGTGCGTATGAAATGTGAGGGTGTGGATTTCCTAATCCAGGGTCCAACCCTTTCTACGGTTGCCTTGGGCCTCCTTTTATTGACTAAGGGGTCACCATAGTGGCAAATTAGTCATTATGCACTGATAAGATAGCAAATAGTGCTATCATACCTAACTCTATAGGCTGACAGAGCACATTAAATGCGCCTCTCAACGTCACATCGTCGCTTGCCTACCAGGCCTTGCCGGGCTATTTTGCCAGCTTCGTTCCTGTTCGCTTGACACGTCGCAGGATGGGTGTCGTCCGTAGGTATATCCTGTAGGAAGAGGCTGCCGTTTGGCAAATAGCTGCCACTTAGTCACTTTGCTGCTTGACACTGCACTGATTGACGACGTGTGTCGTGGTAAAGTGGTTCGGTGACGTGGCTTTGTCTCCACGAGTCTCGGCAGGCCCTGCCGGGGTGTCTCGGAGGTTTTTCTTCTGGCTAGACCCCTTCCTTGCCAGGCTTGCCTGCCCAGCAATGGGGGCTTTTCTCCTAGTGGTTTCTTACTTCTCTGGTTTTGTCTTGGTCCTCTTGATCTGCATGTTGGTCCTTTGAAGATCATGATTTCTTGTATTTTGGCCTGACCTTTGTGTTGTAAACTTGCTCCCGTGCCCATGCACAGTCTGGGAAATGGACCCGGGGTTTGTTGCACTGACAGAATCCCCCGGGCTTGCCCCGAACGCGCTGCTGAGCATCGTTGGCGTAGGCCCTAATAAGTGCACAGGAAGGGGTGTGGAAGAGACTGGCCCCTTGAGGTCTTCTTTGCTTTTTCATTAATCTTGAGTCCGGGCCAGTTTCTAGTTTCCCCGTGCATTGTTAAAGCCAACCGTGATGGGGCCACTCTTGTATTGGCCCGTGAATGACTTTAATGCACGGGGTAAAAACTGCCAATTCACTCTTCCCACCACGCCCTTATCCTCGGGCACGTATGATGCATGCATCATGCGGGGTAGGTAACGAAGGCGCGTGGTGTGGGAGAGCATCAAGGAGGGGGCCCGGTCTTCTCGAATTAGTGGAGGAGGGTGGCGGACGCTCGTCGAGGGAGCGACTCTCTTCCTTGGCCCACCTATAAAAGGAGGGGCGAGGGGAGAGCGGAGGCATCCATCTTTGTATCCCTTCTCCTCCATCTTCTGCCTCCTACTGGTTATGTTGAAGAGAAGGGCCTGGGGCCAGGCACTAGGCTCTAGATTGAGGTTGGTGACACCAAATGCTTGTGCTGATGCTAGGGGAGTGAGTCTGGTCCAAGACTGGAGAAGACGCGACCGACAAACCGCCTGTGGTGTGGGAGATATCAAGCTTTCCCATTGCGGGAAAATGCTTGTTTCTCCCGCTCTAGTCGGCCGTCTGTCAGGCATGGTGGCAACTTGCCTGGACTTGTCGCCACTTGTTGGCTTAATGACCAAGTCCTTGGCGCCTTCAGTGTTCACCTGGGAGGCTGGGCTGGGGATCGTTGGTAATCCCAGCACTGCCCCTTTCGGTGGATCCGGGGATGATGCTGAAAGGAGGCGTTCCTTCCTGCCCGCCAAGGTGGGGATCGACGCGCCTCGAGCCCCCTGGCCATCATGGTCGCTCACCGTCTCTACGGGGAAGGCATCGGGCGGTGAGGTCGGCGTCTTCCTTGGACGGTGTTGATGAACATGAAGCGAGGGGAGATGGAGAAGCAGGGAGGCAGGTCGTCCAATCGGAGTACGATACCACCAACGCGTTCGTCTCATATTGGCAACCTGCTACCCTGTCTTTCTGTCTTTCCCCTCCTTTTCCTGGCGCCGTCATCACCATTTTACTGGTTGCCGGGGAAAGGGTTGTCCTCTTGGCGCTTTCTCTACCTCTAGTGGTCCTCCAGCTAGGCTTTGACGTCCTAGGCTTTGACGTCCTCCTCTGCCGGTGCCTGTGCTGGAGCCTCTTGGCTGGTCATGGAAGTGGTGACTAGGGGGTCGCTGAGGTACCCCTTCCGTCTTCCTCCTTCGTAGCCTTGCCGCTGCCGATCTTGTCAGGTTGTGTTCGGTAGTTACTGACGGGATCGGGGTGACGTTGTGCTGGTGTGCCTCCTGCCTTCTTCTCGTCCCACCACACTATCTAGGACAAGAGGGACAGTGAGAGGAGTGAGTTTATGGGGCACTTATCTTTTTTCAATCTTAAATCTGTCGGCACTTGCCAAATTTTAGTTCAAATAATGTAATCTCTTGAGTCCATGTCTGTCTTCTGTAAGGTTTGTACTGGTATAATCGTGCATGTATATGTCCATTCAGAGGTGGAATGGCTCTTTACTTAAATAAATGAGTTTTCCCCGGTAGTCTATCCTGTCGGTACCCTTTTATTTTGTTGCCGGAGAACTGAGCCTACCGAGCATAAATAAAGGGACCAGCCCCCCGCCAATCTCTTTTCACCAAAGGCCACTGCAACCATCCTGACCGAAGAAACACTTGAGTCCAGGGATGGAAGCATCTAAGTTTCAAAGAGCGGCGAGGTTTTATCATGCACAAGTTTCAGTTTACAGAACAGTTATGGACAAGAGGTAGAACTTATCTGTGTGGCTTACTAGAGATCGCACTGCTGGTTCATCTTCCCAACTCCCGGTAGAGGCTAAGCTCACGACAGGAACCTGCAGCCTTATGCGGATGGGAATGATGCAAGATGCGACCTTATCTATATGCATATGTAATGCTCATGAAATGCTTATGCAATGCTCTTGAAATTCTCGTGCATGCATGCAACTTGTCGGTGGCCCCCGGCACTTCATTTATTTCTCTGTTGCTCAGGGTCTGTGCCTGGATTTGTATAAGGGGTTACATACAATTGAGGCAAGGCCTGTACAAAAGGGTGGCTATCGGGAAGGGCCTGACAGCCGTGCCTTACGGGTAGTACTTGCGGAGATGCTCAATATTCCATGAGTTTTGCAATTGAATGCCATCTCCGGTCTCCTGATGGACTGCGCCAGGTCTGGTGACTTGAACTACCCGGTAAGGGCCTTCCCACTTTGGCGTCAACTTGTTTGTAAACTTGGCAGACTGAACGCGCCTAAAGACAAGGTCGCCTTCCTCAAAACACCGGGCATGAACCCTGCGGCCGTGGTAGCGACACAGGGCTTGCAGATAGCGCGCGACATGCGTAGCAGCCTGGAGACGGTTATCCTCGAGTAGCACAGTGTCGTCACGCCGGTGCTGATCTTGCACTACTTCATCATAGGCAAGCACTCGGGGTGAGCCATAAATGAGTTCTATGGGGATAACTGCTTCTGCCCCACACACTAGGGAGAAGGGAGTCTGCCTGGTAGCTCGATTTGGTGTCATTCCGAGGGACCAGAGAACTAACGACAGCTCATCGATCCACCGCCTGCCGTGCTTCTGCAGCGTATCAAAGGTTCTTGTCTTGAGTCCTCGCAGCCCTTCAGCATTCGCCCTCTTAGCTTGCCCATTGCTTCTGGGATGTGTGACACAGGCAAATGAGATCTTGCTTTCGAGGGCATAAACATATTGCATGAAGGCGCGGCTCATGAACTGGGTGCCGTTGTCGGTAATGATCCTTGCCGGGACTCCTAAATGGCACACCATCTCTTTCAAGAACTTGATAGCTGACTGAGCAGTAAACTTTCTCACGACAGCTACTTTCGGCCACTTTGTAAACTTTTCGATAGCAACAAACAAGAATTCAAAGCCCCCGGCAGCTCGGGGGAAATGGCCGAGGATATTGAGCCCCCAGACCAAAAACAACCATGACAAAGGGATTGTCTGAAGAGCTTGAGCAGGAAGGTGGATGTTTTTGGAATGGAACTGGCATGCTTCACATTTGGTGACTAGCTCCACCGCTTCTTCGAGGGCTGTGGGCCAATAGAATCCTTGCTGGAATGCTTTCCCAACTAATGCCTTTGATCCAATGTGGGAGCCGCACATGCCTTTGTGTATCTCAGCCAGCAGTTCCTTTCCTTCTTCCCCGCAGATGCACTTCAATTTCACAACATTAGGCCTCCTTCTGTATAGTGTCATCGACAAACTGATACATATTGGCCCTCCAGGCTACTCTTTCAGCTTCATCTTGGTCATCGGGAAGTTCTCCGGTTTGGACAAAATGGACTATGTGCCTTGCGCAAGTTGGAGCCTGGGTCTCGACAACAAGGACTCGCGGCACCTCCTCAACTGCGGGGCCATGTTCCACATTTGCGGGGTATAGAGGCCTGGCTGGAGGGTGCAGTCCTGCAGCTGATGGGGAGTTGTTTCCGGCAAGGTCCTTACCAAGAGCCCCGGGAGGCTCTACCGGGAAACGATTACCGGAGTCCATCTTTCTCCTTTTCCGGGCGATTGTTGTTGGGGATACGGAGGGCTGACTAAGATGGAGAACAAAAGTTCCTGGTTCCACAGAAAGCTTCTGCGCAACACACTTTCATAGATGATCAGTTATGCTATTTCCCGCACAGGGTATGTGCTCTGTTTGCAATCCATCAAAGTGCTCCTCCAATCTTCCCACGTCCTCAATGTATGCCTCCATCAATGGACTTTGGTAATCCTTGTTGGCTTGTCTCACCACGAGCTGTGAATCTACTCAAACGATCAGCTTCTTGATTCCCAATTCCGTGGCAATCCCGAACCTGATAAGAAGCCAGTCATACTCTATTGTATTGTTAGTCATCTCTTCCCGGGCAAAGTGCATCTGGACGACATTCTTCAAGTGCTCCTCGGAGGGGGCAACAAGAAGCACGCCATCTCCTTTCTTGGGGCGCTTCCTTTACGGGGATAACTGTTTCCAGCACTTCCTCATCAGGGGTTGGCGTCCATTCTGCAATAAACTCTGCCAACGCCCTAATCTGAATTGTTGACATGCTCTCCAAAGCCCACTCCACTATTCTGTCGGTAGCCTCAGGGTTTCAGAGTATCCTTTATAACGGGATGCGAGTGACAACCGTGATCTCATGGGCTTGGAAGTAGTGGCTCAGTTTCCTTGAGGCCATGATGAGACCAAAGATCAACTTTTTCACACCAGAGTACTTCGATCTAGCTCCTTGTAGCAGGGACCTGACAAAGCACACTGGGCGCTACACCACTTTCTTCCTTGCCGCATCCTTGGGGCTGCCCTCGCTGTCATGCTCTTTCCTGTCCCGATTCTTATCCGGCTCTGTCGGGCCTTGCTCACTTTCTACTTCTTCCACTTCCCGCTGTGCCACTAAGGCTGCACGAACCACTTGGTTGGTTGCTACCAAGTATAACAGCAACAGCTCTTATGGTTTGGGGGCAACCAAGGTGGGTACAGAGGACAAGTATGCCTTCAACTCTTGCAAAGCTGCATCTGCTTTTGGGGTCCACTTCATGGGACCTGCCTTCTTCAGGATTTTGAAGAACGGCAGGGCACACTCGGCAGACATGGAAATGAACCTGCTTAGCGCGGCAACGCACCCTATCAGACACCTCACATCCTTGACTGTCCTGGGCGCCTGGATCTTCTCGATAGCTTTGATCTTGTCAGGGTTGGCTTCGATTCCTCGATGGGATAAAAAGAACCCAAGTAGCTTGCCGGAGGGGACGCCAAACACACACTTCTCCGGGTTGAGCTTCAAGTTGATCTTGCGTAGATTAGCGAATGTTTCCTGCAAATCCTGGATGAGGGCTGCTCTGTCCTTGGTCTTGGTCACATTATCATCCATATAAGCCTCAATGTTTCTGTGCAGCTGTTGCTCAAAACCAATCTGGACCGCTCTTGCAAAAGAAGACATGACAGTCTTTAATCCGAATGGCATGTGGACCAAGCAGTACGTACCACATGGGTTGATGAACGAGGTCTTCTCTTCGTCTTCTTTGGACATGAAGATTTGGTGATATCCAGAATATGCATCCAAAAAGGAGAGAAAATCATAGCCTGAAGTGGAATCTAGAATCTGATCAATGCGCGGCAAGCGAAATGGGTGCTTTTGGTAAGCTTTGTTGAGATCTGTGAAATCTATGCAAAGCCTCCATTTCCCATTAGCCTTGCGAACGACCACTGGATTTGCCAACCATGTTGGATGTAGCACTCCTCTGACCAATCCAGTTGCTGCAAGCTTCTTAATATCCTCTGCAATAAACTGCTGCCTCTCCAAGGCCTACTTCCGAACTTTCTGCTTGACAGGTCGGGCATGTGGGTAGACAACAATGTGGTGCTCGATTACCTCCCTGGTAACACCGGGGATATCAGATGGTTGCCAGGCAAACACATCGATACTCGCCCGTAGGAAGGCAATGAGCGCGCTTTCCTATTTGTCATCAAGGGTGGCGCTGATAGTGAAGATACCATCAATGCCAGCCAGCCCTGCCGGGACCTTCACTTGTGGTGCAACAACCTTGGATTTCTTGCTATTGGAACTCTCCGGCAAGTCATCAATAGGCGCTGCACACTCCGAAGAGATATGCTTCCTAGATTCCTTGCTGGCGTCCCCACTACCCTTCTTCTTTCCTCTATTCTCCTTGATGAGAAGTGCAGCTACCGCTGCTTCTGCCATGACTGTGTGCCGGTACATCTTATACATGCAAATGATTGCCTCCTTCTCATCTGATGGGATGGAAATGACTCCTACCGGCCCAGGCAACTTCAAGGTGTTGTAGGCATAGTGGGAAGCCTCCATGAATTTAGCCAAGGCTGGGCATCCAAGGATCCCACTATACGGCCGAGGGAGGTCGACCACATCAAACACAATCTTCTCAGTCTGGTAGTTCAGTTCTCCCCCAAACGTCACTAGGAATGTGATCTTTCCATTAGGATGACTCCTGTCGGGATTAACTCCTTGAAATGTGCCCGTGACCTTTAGCTCTTCCTATGCTATCTAAAGTTTGCTGATGACCTTTGGGGAAATTAGATTCAACCAGGCCCCACTGTTAACCAACATCTTCGTGACCTTGAGGTTGCGAATTGTTGGAGATATCAACAATGGCAAACATCCTACCACATTGGTACTATCGGGATGGTCCTTTTCGTCAAAGATGATGGGTGTTAGTGGCCTTCTGGAATTCCTGCTCACTGGTTTCCTCTTCATCTCCTCCATCACCCTCATCGTTGCAAGCTTCCTTCTCTTGACCCCCGTCGGGTTTTCCTTGGTTCCGGAAAGATTTGCCAGGACGATTTGCTTCACCGCCAGCGGCATTCTGACCTTTTTCCTTATCATGCTTCTCATATTCTGCTCTTTACCTCTTGACAAGCTGCTCAACCTGATGACACTCTTGAAGATCATGGCCCTTCATCCGATGAATCTTGCAATACGGTGCATCCCTTTCCCAGCCTTCTGGGCAGCCGCAGCCTCTCGGCAGTCAGCACACATGGCAGCCTCCTTACCGGGGGCTTCGGCTCTAGCTTTCTTGCCGGTACTAAGTGTGCCTGATCCTTCGATAGTCATCACTGCCTTATCCTTGCGCCTCTTGCTGTGCTTCTTGCTCTTCTTCTGACTGGTGGATTCATCATCATCCTCTGAGTAGACATTCATGCAATCCTCCTCTCCGGGGAGTTTCCTTCCGTCCTCCATCTGAGCGCACTTGTCCACCAAGGTGTAGAGCTCCTTCATCTTCTTTGGCAACCGCACGTTCATCCGGGTTGGCATCCATTCTGCAATAAACTCTGCCGACGCCCTAATCTGAATTGTTGATGTGCTCTCAAACTTTAGGCCAAAGCTGGGTAACTCCAAAGCCCACTCCACTATTCTGTCGGTAGCCTCAGGGTTTCAAAGTATCCTTTACAACGGGATGCGAGAGACAACCGCGATCTCATGGGCTTGGAAGTAGTGGAGCAGTTTCCTTGAGGCCATGATGAGACCAAACATCAACTTTTGCACAACAGAGTACCTCGAGCTAGCTCCTTGTAGCAGGGAGCTGACAAAGCACACTGGGCGCTACACCACTTTCTTCCTTGCCGCATCCTTGGGGCTGCCCTCGCTGTCGTGCTCTTTCCTGTCCCGATTCTTATCCGGCTTTGTCGGGCCTTGCTCACTTTCTACTTCTTCCACTTCCCGCTGTGCCACTAAGGCTGCACGAACCACTTGGTTGGTTGCTACCAAGTATAACAGCAACGGCTCTTATGGTTTGGGGGCAACCAAGGTGGGTACAGAGGACAAGTATGCCTTCAACTCTTGCAAAGCTGCATCTGCTTTTGGGGTCCACTTCATGGGACCTGCCTTCTTCAGGATTTTGAAGAACGGCAGGGCACACTCGGCAGACATGGAAATGAACCTGCTTAGCGCGGCAACGCACCCTATCAGACACCTCACATCCTTGACTGTCCTGGGCGCCTGGATCTGCTCGATAGCTTTGATCTTGTCAGGGTTGGCTTCGATTCCTCGATGGGATAAAAAGAACCCAAGTAGCTTGCCGGAGGGGACGCCAAACACACACTTCTCCGGGTTGAGCTTCAAGTTGATCTTGCGTAGATTAGCGAATGTTTCCTCCAAATCCTGGATGAGGGCTGCTCTGTCCTTGGTCTTGGTCACATTATCATCCATATAAGCCTCAATGTTTCTGTGCAGCTGTGGCTCACAACCAATCTGGACCTCTCTTGCAAAAGAAGACCTGGCATTCTTTAATCCGAATGGCATGTGGACAAAGCAGTACATACCACATGGGGTGATGAACGAGATCTTCTCTTCGTCTTCTTTGGACATGAAGATTTGGTGATATCCAGAATATGCATCCAAAAAGGAGAGCAAATCATAGCCTGAAGTGGAATCTAGAATCTGATCAATGCGCGGCAAGCGAAATGGGTCCTTTGGGTAAGCTTTGTTGAGATCTGTGAAATCTATGAAAAGCCTCCATTTCCCGTTAGCCTTGCGAACGACCACTGGATTTGCCAACCATGTTGGATGTAGCACTCCTCTAACTAATCTAGTTGCCGCAAGCTTCTTAATATCCTCTGCAATAAACTGCTGCCTCTCCAAGGCCTACTTCTGAACTTTCTGCTTGACAGATCGGGCATGTGGGTAGACAGCAAGGTGGTGCTCGATTACCTCCCTGGGAACACCGGGGATATCAGATGGTTGCCAGGCAAACACATCGATACTTGCCCGAAGGAAGGCAACGAGCGCGCTTTCCTGGAAGATTTTGAACACAAGGATAGTGTCCTGCTCTGCAAAACAAGTTCCACATACCACCAGTTCCACAAATCTAATCTGCTGACGTGTTTTGACATCACGATGTTACGTCATGGCCCGGTCATTATTCGAACCATTTTTCTCAACCAGCACCGCGCATATCGCAAGGCGGTTTTCCTGACACGTCTTGTCGAAGCGGAGATCGTGTCCCCCTTACTACGAGATTCTCATCAATACGGACATGGGTAACCCACTCGTGACCGTTGGTATGACTCCTCGATTTTAGGTGAGTCCAAAACGGGCGCGAGGAGGACGCTTGACATTCACCCTCTTTATAAAGAGGCCAAGACCTGTCCCTTTTTCCTCTCACGCTCAATCGAATCCTTCCCCCACCTCGAGTTCCAACACCCCAGGCTCAGGTCAGGCACTTCGGACCTTCAACCATGTCCGGATCCAACCTGCATGGTCGGTGGATGCCTTCCTGTGTCATAGAGGAGGACATCAAGAAGCTGAGATAGGCCAGATATCTGACCGCCGAAATTTCGCACAGGCTGCCCACCCGGGGACAGGTCATCCCCACTCCCGAACCCAACGAGAGTGTTGTGTTTGTCTCTCACTTCCTCCGAGGACTAGGCCTCGCACTGGATCCCTTTGTTAGGGGACTCATGTTCTATTATGGGCAGGATTTCCACGATCTGGCCCCGGATTCCCTCCTTCACATCTCGTCGTTCATCGTCGTATGTGAGGCCCTCCTCCGCACTACCCCTCACTTCGACCAGTGGCTCAAGATCTTCAATGTGAAGCCTAAGATGACCGAGGGGTGGCACGTAGAGTGCGGAGGTGCCGTAATTAGCAAAAGTGGTAACGCTCCATGGCCAGAGGGTTCTTTCCCTGAGGTATCCGGTTTGTGGCAGCGGGAGTGGTTTTACATCACAGCTCCCCGAAGTGCCAAGTGGGCAGCCATCCCTGCCTTTCGCTCGGGCCCCCCACCACAACTGACGTCATGGATCTTCGAGGGGCTAAACTGGGGTCTGGTAAAGGATGTGCCGATATTGCAGAGTCGCATCCAAGATCTCATTGAGAGAGACGTCAACATGGTCACGGTGACGCAGGTCATGCTAGTTCTCCAGGTCCCGCCTTGCAAACGTAGACCTCTCCGTTTGTGGGAGTCCAACCCGGAGGGACCGGGAATCATTCATCACTTCCTCGGCATGACGCTCGAGGAGATGTACAAGTTGTGCTTCGGATCACAAATTAAGTGTCCGGACACCACCGAGGATGCGGGTCTGAGCTATAATCGCCCAGATACCCAAGTAAGTAATCCCATGGCCGAACACACTGTTTCTCTTATTCATCATAACATCCTTCTGAGAAGTCGCTCTTTGACCAGGAATAGATAACAAAGGCGAAGATGATCATGTGTCCGACCCCCCTTCCCGAGGGCTTGGCCTATCCAGTACTAGACAGAATGCTGGAGCCGACGCCTTATCAAGTGCCCTGAAGGAAGATAAAGGGGGGAATAAAGAGGCCGGAAGCGAGCCTCACTCACTACTCGCCCCAACTTGGGGAACGAGTGCCTCCGTGAAGTAGGACAACCAAGGAGAAGAATCTTACACTTCCTCTCCCCGGGGAAGGAAGAGGACCACCTCTGAAGATCTGGAAAAAGAGGTTTCCAAACGAGGGAAGAAATCTTCACCAGAGGGTCCTGCCCCGGGGGTACCTTGTCGCACAGTGTCCGCAAGGGAATCAGCCCTCTACCGAGCTGTAAGTAATCAAAAAGTACTTAGTAGTAAAAATATCCTACCTTACTTCTGAAGACAATAACCGAAGCTTATATCTTGTAGTTCGGATCGTAGCCCTTCTCGACAGAGTTTTTCTTCGGGGGATCTTCTTCCGGAGATGATGGAGAGCGAAACACCTCCCCCTGCCACCCTGCCTAATGAAGTGGGTGACCCTGAAGTGTCATCGCAGAGTGTTTCTCCTGATCCGCCAAGGCCAGGGGGTAATCCCTTGCCCACCTGGAGTCCTCAGTATTCGGCTCCTAAAGAGAGCAACAGAAAAAGTCCGGAACCGTATATTGTGCGGTCGGACGCACTGAAGGATCTTCTGGAGCAAGCGGCCATCTTAGAAGTGCATCGTACGCTAATGAGTACGGTAGTTGAAAGGATTTCATCCGCTGCAAGTGGATTGCATGAAGCTTTTATGAGTCTGCTGAAAGGCTTTGAGGTACGTGACATAGTGTATGTTTTTGGCAGTACCACACACGTTACGTGTGCCCTATGCAGATAGTAGCCCCTGAGACTCTAGTTGCTGTTGAAAACGGCGGCAAACAGAGGATCATAGTCCCAGGTAATCACCAGACTGCCTTTATGTGCAGGTGGCTGAAGCTCCGGTGGCTAGCCGGACTGATGGGTTTGCCGAGCTAAAGCGGCAACTTGATGCGGCAGATGCCGACATCGTGCTTGTCAACAAGCGGCTTGACGAGGCACAGGGTGAGTGATTTCTCCGGTGATCAACGCATAGTAAGAGGAGCAAGATGCCAATATCTTTAATATGTTGTGACTGCAGATTGAGCTACCACCGTGGAGACCCTTCGGCCAGAGCTTGCCCGGGCCAAGGAACAAGCAAAGAATAGCGATGCGGCCGCTCTAAAGACGGTCAAAGAGTTGCGGGCCGAACAGTCCGCGCACTGCCAGATCAAGGAAAAGATAGCCCAAATGGTCATTTGAGTTGAAAGATGCCGCTGACCGCTACCATCTTCTTGAAGAAGAAAGCCGAGCGAGGGCGACTGACCTAGAGAAGGCCATGGTAGCAGCCAAGCAAGCCCGCTCTAAAATCAGAGCGACGAAGGGGGAGCTGCATCAAGCTGCGGATATTGTGGTTGGGAAGCCCTTCTTACTGCAGACTAAGTTCGGAGATCCGAAGTATGCTTCTCTTGATCAACTACAGAGTTCTGCGGACGCCTACGTGGATTTGGCGGCAAGTGCTGCTGATGCGGCCGAGTACTTCAAGGATCAAGGAGATCGTGAAGTGGAAAAGTTGTTCTGGTCACAGTTCCATGCTCCAGTGCGTCCGCTGCTGCTGAATGAGCAAATGGCCGAGTGGGACGAGCTCCATAGGTTGTCCGGACTCGCCATGCGGTCCGTTGTGGACCATTTGTGGCCGGGAGGGCCAAGGCCGAATAGTTACTTTAGTTTGGTGCAACAATTCCTTGGTGTTGTGCCTCACATTGATGCTATGAAGAGGTCGGCGTGCATAGAGGGTGCGCGGATGGCCTTTGCCCGTGTGAAGACATACTGGGCGGAGATGGAGGCCACCACTATTGCAACACAGGGTTCGGCTGTGGGCCGAGTGGCTGCCAAGCACTACTTTGAAGAAGTTCTTGAAGGCGCTCGTTCGATAGAGGCTCAGTGCTCGAAAAATATTATGTTCTAGTGACATGTACTCCCACTATAAAAACAATGTTTTATTGAGTTATGAAGGCTGTGTTTATACTTTTGCTTGAAAGTATTATGATGCCTCCTGTGCGGCCGTTTATGTATATATGTATATAACCTGAAAGTTTGCAGTCGTCGGCTTCCACCCCCACGCATATAATGCCGGGGTGTTCGCAAAAAATGCGTATTCACAATTGATCCATCGTCTTGGTCCATTAAGGAGGTGGTGGCGCAGCGAACGAGGCAATCAGACTATATTGCTTTAACACTTTCACATAGCCATAGGAGTTTGACGGTGGGGCTACTATATAGCCCTTGGTACTTCTGCGCTCGTACAAATACGGGGCGCATACGTACATGACGGGAAACGACCCTTCATTAATGCAGAGGAATCCCGAAGATTCTGCTGGGTCAGCGAGTGGTTGACCAGTCTTGCGCTATATCATGACAGTCAGTTTTCGGCTTTCTCTACTGAGGTGCTCATCCGGATGAACCAGGGCACAATCACAGTAGTTCTCCCAGGGCTGCCTTAGCCGATATAGCGGAACGTAAGGTACCAAAACATGGAGCTGGGCAAACCAAACATTTGACCAAAGACATGATTCGGAGCTGATGCATATAAGGCCAAACTCGCGACGCTGAACACTCCCTAAGGTATTCGGTCTTTATAACATATGCCGGGATGAATAATGCCCTTAATAATAAACCCCGGGTGTCCAGGTACGTGCCATATCCTGACGTGGCCACATGCCAATACGTCGGCATCCTTCTCGGTTGTATTGAGTATCCGGAGGATGTGGGCAACAAGAGACAGTAAAAAAGGTTGACGCAGGGTCTTAATCTAAAAAGAAACCTTTGAGCGGGTCCCTGCTGCACTTCTGCACTTGTGTCTCCATTGTGCCGTGTCCTGGAAAGGCGTAGCACGATTGTCATTTGTAAAAGAGAAGAACTTAGGTGAAAGTTGCCGTGCCAGAAAATTGGTTATTGTCAACAAACCATTAAAATTTAAGATAAGTAAAGTTGAGCCGGACTAGCCCTGATTACACGCGGGAAGCCCCTGGTACCGTCTAGGAGGGCTTGATTATCAAACCAATCTCATGTATATGTAGTGGTGCACCGGACTCGTCTAACCGTGTCTGTGGTCTTGACGACCTGTCATTTTTTCTGGTTGGTGAGGCCATACTTGCTGGCAATTTATTTGTTCCCATATTGAGCCCCTCGCAATTTGTGCCGAGGTGCGTGTGCGAAACAACCGTAGAATTAAAATTCAGATCTTTTAGAAAAAGTGAATATTGAATACAGATTATGTTCACTGGAACCTGATTGATGCGTCAATTGCCAGTTTACAGATAATAACGCCACGACCCAGGCTATTTGACATGCCGATGGTCGAAGGCTGAGGGAGAAGGCACTTTACAGGCTCTAAGTAGAGAGTGCGGTATAGTAAGAATTAATTGGACCTCCTGTCGCATGTCTGCGCCGCCTTGCCTCAGTGAAAGGACTCCTTAACAGGAATAGCCTTTGGGTAGGTGAACGAAACAGAACTCTGAAGGAGTCCGTGAGATGCCTAGTCTTTGAGCCACCCGTGGTAAAAGATAAAAAATAGTTAGAAAAGAAAATAAAAGGAGGCCATGGGAGAGCTTGCAGGCCTATCCGTATTGTGCCTTTGCTGATGGCCAGGGTATTCTAAGTATATCAGTATGTACACGCGTTACAAACTTCGCGGGTATATGAGGCGAACGAGGGAGGCCGAACTGCTAATCCAGATCTGAGATTGATCGGCCCCATTTAATAGAGGCCGGTGGCTTAATGGCCAATGAGATATGCGGCTTGATGAGGCCGCTTGGTACTTCGACTATGGTAGCCGTAGTATGACCCTTCATATGGAGGGAGTGTTCCTTATTTCCTTTTATTGTTATGACGCCGCGTGGACCGGGCATCTTAAATTTTACGTGGGCGTAGAGTTGGACCGCATTAAAATGAGCAAAAGCGGTACGCCCCAGAAGTGCATGGTAGCTACTGCGGAACGGGACAATATCAAAGGTCAAGCCTTCGCTTTGGAAGTTGTTCGGCGAACCGAAAACGAGTTCCAATGTGACGGAGCTCCTACAGTAAGCTTCCACACTGAGTACTGCTCCCTTGAGGGTATTGTGGTGGGCTTAATTCTTGAAGGATCAATGCCCATTTTGCGGACAGTGTCTTGGTAGAGTAGATTAAGGCTACTATCGCCATCCAGAAGGACTTTCATGAGATGGAACCCATCGATAATTGGATCGATGACCAGAGCCACCGAACCTTTGGGACGGATATGGCAAAATTTGGGGGGCGGGGCTCTATGGTGTATGCATCCCGTAGTGCACTCCCGCGCTCCCCTGTAGGGGTGTGCGTCACATATTCCATGTTTATGGTTTTCACTTTGGGGGGAAATTATTTTTGACCCCCGTTATTCGGCTGGCGAGTCTTTTCGTCATTGCTGTCACTGGGCGGCCCCTTCCCCTTGTGTTCGGCATTAAGCTTGCTAACTTGTTTGAAGACCCAACAGCTTTTGTTGGCGTGAGTAGCTGGTATATCGGGGGTGTTGTGAATCTGGCAGGGCCGATCCAGTGTTTTGTCTAGATTGGATGGTCCGTCTCTATTTGCCATACGAACAATCGACAATTTGGTTCTTTTTAATTAGGAATCTAGTCCAGAGCTTCCCGACTGACTATCCAAGCTGCTGGATGATGTAACTTAAGTCATCAGCATCTGGTGGCCGGACATATGTACCTTGGAAGTTATCACGAAAGGCATCTTCCAGGTCATCCCAGCTGCCAACGGAGTTCTCTGGAAGGTTATTTAGCCAGTGCCGCGCTGGTCCCTTTAGTTTCAATGGGAGGTATTTGATGGCCTGGAGATCATCTCCACGGGCCATGTGGATATGGAGAAGAAAATATTTAATCGATACCGCGGGATCTGTTGTTCCATCGTATGATTCGATATTCATGGGTTTAAACCCCTTTGGGAATTCGTGCTCCATTACTTCATCAGTGAAGCAAAGTGGGTGTGCGGCGCCTCTATATCCGGCCACATCGTGACGTAGCTCAGATGGAGTCCGTCTGCGGCATTTGGCCCATGCGTGATTAGGGTTGTCATGTCTGAATAGATAGCCGTCGTCGCGTGTCGGGGCACACCCCGCGATCCGTAGATCGATCTGGTATGTCCTGCCCTACTGTTCAGGTCCTACCGAAGGTCATATGTATATGCCCGAGCTGTTTTGTCCCTGCCTTTACAGCGAGGTAGTACGGGATGGTGTTCGGCTTGAGTTGCCACTTTGTCCCGGTCACGTGGTGGTCGGTCAGCCGCATTGTGCGCTGATGGCACGTGCTCCAGCGCCTTGTAATTGAATTGAGGTAGTAATTTGCGCTTCGGGTAACTTTTGTGTGGTCGCTCGAGGCCGTATTCCTCGGCTGTCAAGAAATTAGTCCATCTATTGTTGAGCAGATCTTGATCAGCTTGAAGCTGCTGCTGCTTCTTTTTCAGGCTCCTTGCACTGGCTATTGGCTGGTGCTTAAAGCATTCATGTTTGAGAGGTTCCTCAGGCACGATAAAGTCCTCGTTGCCGAGGCTCGCCTCATCCTCGGAGAGCGGAAGGTAGTTACTGTCCTCCGAGTCTTCTTTCATGGCATGTACATCAGGGCTAACTCGCCCATCTTCCCGTTCGTCCTGTTCGGAGGCTAGCTTAGTGGGGTCTTCATTGTCTTCGGCATCGTCGAGAGTATTGTTTGTGCCGGTATTGCTATTTTTTCCGTGGCGTGGCTTAGAGCGGCGCTGATGACGTCGGTGCTTCGGCTATCTCTCAGGAGGCCTGTCCTCGACTGGATCTTCCTTGTCATTGCCGCTATTCTCGTTTCGTGTGTCCACCATGTATACGTCGTAGGAGGAGGTGGCCGTCCAGCGCCTGGTAAATGGCGGGTTTTGGGCCTGTTCCTCTTCGTCATCGTCGTCTATACCGTCGATGCATCCGGAGTCGTAGTCGAGCATGTGGGTCAGATCTTCGACAGTGGCTATCAAGTGGGAGGTGGGTGGGAAGCAAAATTCACCATCGTCAGCCCCCAGTTCAAACCGGGTATAATTCGGGTGTGAGTCCCTTGCTAAAGAGAGGGTTTTTAATGAGTTTAGCACATTGCCTAAAGGTGAGTGCCGGAAGATGTCCGCGGAACTGAATTCGACGATCGGCGCCTGGTATGGCTCGGCGGACGTGGATGGACATAGTTCGGAACCAGTAACCGGAGATGAAACGGGGGGTCCGGCGACACAGACCCCGCTCGAAGTTGGGTCTGTGTGCGGCTCCAACGCCGCTGAGTCTGCGGCTTCCGTGGCGGGGTTAAGCTTCTCATCTTCGGATGGCACAAGCTGTTCCAGGTCTAGGGCCAGAGTGCTTATAGGCACAATCTCCTGGGTATGGTCTGATGAAAGATTTAGGTCATGTTCATCGCGGTGGCAGGGAGCGGCTGCCATGGGCTCTAATCCGTCGAACATCAAGTCTCCGCAGATATCAGCGACGTAGTTCAATATTCCAAACATGACCTGACGGCCAGGGGTGTAGCTATCGATCTGCTCTAGGTGGCCAGGCGAGTTGGCCCGTAGTGCGAAGGCGCCGAATACGAAGATCTGGTCAGGGAGAAAGACATCCCCTCGGGCAGCGTTGTTGTAGATGATGGATGGAGCCATCGAACCTTCTGATGATGACACAGCGGAACTCTCAATGAAAGCACCAATGTTGGTGTCAAAACTGGCGGATCTTGGGTAGGGGGTCCTGAACTGTGCATCTAAGGTTGATGATAACAGGAGACGGGGGACATGATGTTTACCCAGGTTTAGGCCCTCTCCATGGAGGTAAAACCCTACTTCCTACTTGATTGATCTGGATGAATATGAGTATTACGAGAGTTGATCTACCTCGAGATCGTAATGGCTAAAACCCTAGAAGTCTAGCCTATCTGATTATGATTGTCCCTACGGACTAAACCCTCCGGTTTATATAGACACCAGAGGGGACTAGGGTTATACAAAGTCCGTTGCATAGAAAGGAATCTTCATTATTCGAACGCCAAGCTTGCCATCCACGCCAAGGAGAGTCCCATCCAGACACGGGCGGGAGTCTTTGGTCTTGTATCTTCATAGCCCATCAGTCCGGCCCATGTCCACCAGGCCAGACGCCCGATGACCCGTTAGTCCAGGACTCCCTCAGGCGCCATTGGCGGCAGGCTTGAAGGAGGATCCGGGCGGATCTGGAGTCTCCGGAAGCAAGAAACGAGAAAGGGGATCTGGAGCAAGTCGATGCAAAGCAATGAAGGCAAATGCAGCCCGCGCCAACCTTTTGTCAGGCGGCAGTTGCCAAGGCAGCATGGGGAAGCGGAGACGCCCACGTTCCATCACCCGCCATGCCTCAACCGAGGCCGCAGGCTGTTGGGGCCCGTGGCGCTCCGCACTTGCCCCTTGGCTTCGCCTCGAAGCCAAGTCCGAGCACGCCTTGGGCCTGGGGGCTAATGTCGACGTCCTAGGAACGGGGGTCCCCAGACTTGCCTTCCTGTGATCCGCCTAACACTTGGTGAAGCAGAAGGCGGGACGAAGCGGAAGTATGGTGGTGCCCCCTACCAGGCATGCCAAATGTCAGCATTGGGGCTCCGGGCATCCTAAGGTTCAAACTTTGGGGTGCATTCGTTCCTACTACCCTATCCTACCTTGCAGCTAGCCATAGCAGTTACCCAGGTTTGGGCCACCTTGCGGTGTGAAACCCTACTCCTGCTTGGTGGTTGGATTGCCCTGTCGAAAGAGCTCGAGTACAAGTGTTGGGGGAAGAATCGTCTACCTCCTCTACGGTGGCACCCTGTCCTCCTTTTATACATGCCTTGGTCTTCTTCCTCCGAAAGCATTGGCGGGAAGGGTTGCCACTGTCGGCGTCCTGGGAACGGGGGTCCCCAGACTTGCCTGCCAGCGGCCCACGGCGTGGCTCTGCCAGCGGCCCCGTATGGCCCATCTTCACCAGCAAACACTCAAGACCCTTGCGAGGGGCCGAGCCTCGCGAGGCGGACGACGCAAGACCTCCTCGGGGGCGGCCTCACCAGGCTTGCTCGCGAGGGCGGAGAGATCAAGGCAAGGGCGCGAGGTTCCTACGACGCAAACCATGACGACCGGGGCCAGGTGGGCGCCGGCGCGCACAGTGTCCTCATTTGCTCTTTGGTGCTAAAGGGACAGGCGCAGGCGAGGAGTCCTGAGGCATCAGGCATAGGTTTACATATTGGTGCAACGAGACCAAGACCAGCAGGACGGCAGGATAGAGGTCACCGTGGAGCCCAGGACGGCGTGACCACCAGAGCCTTTGGCAGACGAAGACCACCTTTAGTCAGGATAACTTGTACTATTTGTCTCCCTTCAAATTTGGCCGTTGTGGCATCCCTTCATGCCAACATTTGGGAGTCGGAGCAGGGCCTCTATAAATAGGGCTAGACACCATAGTAGGAGGCAACGGATCCAGAGAGATCAAGACGAACGGATCCGAGGCCATTCAAATCATCCTCATCCACACATACTCACCACATCGGTGGCCCGAACCAGTATAAATCTTGTGTCCCTTTATTCTGTGAGTTCGATGTGCTGAGCCTTGAGATCGCGGTGAGGGCGAGTATGAGGGGGAGGAGAGGTCTTCGTGCGCACCCCAGTGTTCGAACCTCAAGGGTTTTGCTGGAACCCGAAATGCGACAGCCACGCAACAGCAATTTTGAAGGGAGGGGCGCAGTCTATCCTGACAAAAGGTGGTATTCGTCGGCAAAGCTTCTGTCCATGATGCGCCGGCGGGCTCGGTGATGAACTCTACCCCGTGTGCCTGACGTCTTGGTCTTCTTGCACCAATCATTAAACCTTTGGGGATCACTTTGGGAGCCGGCGTGCTAGCCCTGCTCCCTTAGCACCAAACAGGAAATCCTCCCCATCAACGCCTCCTGGCATGGTCTCTGGCGTTGTTTGTCATTGTGTGTGTCAACCACGTGAAGGCACGAGGCCACGCGACCGGCTGAGTGCTACCTCTTGAGCACTGCGTTGGTTTTCCCTTGAAGAGGAAAGGGTGATGCAGCAAACTAGCATAAGTATTTCCCTTAATTTTTAAGAAACAAGTTATCAATCCAGTAGGAGGCCACGCACGAGTCCCTCGCACCTACACAAACAAATAAACTCCTCGCAACCAACGCAATAAAGGGGTTGTCAATCCCTTCACAGTCACTTATGAGAGTAAGATCTGATAGATATGATAAGATAATATTTTTGGTATTTTTATGATAAGGAGAAATAAAGATGCAAAGTAAAATAAAAGGCAAAATAAATAACTAAGTATTGGAAGATTAATATGATGGAAAATAGACCCGGGGGCCATATGTTTCACTAGTGGCTTCTCTCGAGAGCATAAGTATTATAGTGGGTAAACAAATTACTGTTGAGCAATCGACAGAATTGAGCATAATTATGAGAATATCTAGGTATGATCATGTATATAGGCATCACGTCCGAGACAAGTAGACCGACTCCTGCCTGCATCTACTACTATTACTCCACACATCGACCGCTATCCAGCATGCATCTAGAGTATTAAGTTCAAGAGAACAGAGTAACACTTTAAGCAAGATGACATGACATAGATGGATAAACTCATGCAATATGAAATAAACCCCATCTTGTTATCCTCGATGGAAACAATACAATACGTGCCTTGCTGCCCCTACTATCACTGGGAAAGGACACCGCAAGATTGAACCCAAAGCTAAGTACTTCTCCCATTGCAAGAAAGATCAATCTAGTAGGCCAAACCAAACTGATAATTCGAAGAGACTTGCAAAGATAACCAATCATACATAAAAGAATTCAGAGAATATTCAAATATTGTTCATTGATAAACTTGATCATAAACCCAC
The DNA here is from genome assembly GCF_003073215.2 of Triticum urartu. Lineage (NCBI taxonomy): Eukaryota > Viridiplantae > Streptophyta > Magnoliopsida > Poales > Poaceae > Triticum > Triticum urartu. Next base: position 318,261,654 of record NC_053023.1, on the reverse strand, counting down.
AATTCATCGGTCTCAACAAACACATCACAAAAGAAGATTACATCGAATAGATATCCACAAGAGTGGGGGAGAACTTTGTATTGAGATCCAAAAAGAGAGAAGAAGCCATCTAGCTAATAATTGTGGACTCGAAGGTCTGAAGTAAACTACTCACACTTCATCGGAGAGGCTATGGTGTTGATGTAGAAGCCCTACGTGATCGATGCCCCCTCCGGCGGAGCTCCGGAAAAGGCCCCAAGATGGGATCTCACGGATACAGAAAGTTACGGCGGTGGAATTAGGGTTTTGGCTCCGTTTCTGGTAGTTTGGGGGTACCTAGGTATATATAGGAGGAAGGAGTACATTGGTGGAGCAACGTGGGCCCCACGAGGGTGGAGGGCGCGTCTGGGGGGGTAGGTGCGCCCCCTACCTCGTGCCTTCTTGGTTGATGTCTTGACGTAGGGTCCACGTCCTTTGGATCATGTTCGTTCCGAAAATCACGTTCCCGAAGGTTTCATTCTGTTTGGACTCCGTTTGATATTCTTTTTCTGCGAAATCCTAAAATAGGCAAAAAAAACAGCAATTCTGGCTGGGCCTCCGGTTAATAGGTTAGTCCCAAAAATAATATAAAAGTGTATAATAAAGCCCAATAATGTCCAAAACAGGATATAATATAGCATGTAACAATAAAAAATTATAGATACGTTGGAGACGTATCAAGCATCCCCAAGCTTAATTCCTGCTCGTCCTCGAGTAGGTAAATGATAAAAACAGAATTTTTGATGTGGAATGCTACTTGGCATAATTTCAATGTAATTCTCTTAATTGTCGTATGAATATTCAAATCCGAAAGATTCAAGACGAAGTTCAATATTGACATAGAAATAATAATACTTCAAGCATACTAACTAAGTAATTATGTCTCTTCAAAATAACATGGCCAAAGAAAGTGATCCCTACAAAATCATATAGTATGGCTATGCTCTATCTTCACCACACAAAATATTTAAATCATGCACAACCCCGATGACAAGCCAAGCAATTGTTTCATACTTTTGGTGTTCTCAAACTTTTTCAATCTTCACGCAATACATGAGCGTGAGCCATGGACATAACACTATATGTGGAATAGAATGGTGGTTGTGGAGAAGACAAAAAGGGAGAAGATAGTCTCACATCAACTAGGCATATCAACGGGCTATGGAGATGCCCCTTAATAGATATCAATGTGAGTGAGTAGGGATTGCCATGCAACGGATGCACTAGAGCTATAAGTATATGAAAGATCAAACTGAAACTAAGTGGGTGTGCATCCAACTCGCTTGCTCACGAAGACCTAGGGCATTTTGAGGAAGCCCATCATTGGAATATACAAGCCAAGTGCTATAATGAAAAATTCCCACTAGTATATGAAAGTGATAACATAGGAGACTCTCTATCATGAAGATCATGGTGCTACTTTGAAGCATAAGTGTGGTAAAAGGATAGTAGCATTGTCCCTTTTCTCTTTTTCTCTCATTTTTTTATTTGGGCCTTTTCTCTTTTTTATGGCCTCTTTTTTTTTTTAGTCCAGAGTCTCATCCTGACTTGCGGGGGAATCATAGTCTCCATCATCCTTTCCTCACTTGGGACAATGCTCTAAAATGACGATCATCACACTTTTATTTACTTACAACTTAACAATTACAACTCAATACTTAGAACAATATATGACTCTATGTGAATGCCTCCGGCGGTGTACCGGGATATGCAATGAATCAAGAGTGACATGTATGAAAGAATTATGAACGGTGGCTTTGCCACAAATACAATGTCAACTACATGATCATTCAAAGCAATATGACAATGATGGAGCGTGTCATAGTAAATGGAACAGTGGAAAGTTGCATGGCAATATATTTCGGAATGGCTATGGAAATGTCATGATAGGTAGGTAGGGTGGCTGTTTCGAGGAAGGTATATGGTGGGTGTATGATACCGGCGAAAGGTGCGCGGTATTAGAGAAGCTAGCAATGGTGCAAGGGTGAGAGTGCGTATAATCCATGGACTCAACATTAGTCATAAAGAACTCACATACTTATTGCAAAAATCTATTAGCTATCGAAGAAAAGTACTACGCGCATGCTCCTAGGGGGATAGATTGGTAGGAAAAGACCATCACTCCACCCCGACCGACACTCATAAGGAAGACAATCAATAAATAAACCATGCTCCGACTTCATCACATAACGGTTCACCATACGTGCATGCTATGGGAATCACAAACTTCAACACAAGCATTTCTCAAATTCACAACTACTCAACTAGCACAACTCTAATATCACCATCTCCATATCTCAAAACAATTATCAAGTATCAAACTTCTCATAGTATTCAACACACTCATAAGAATATTTTTTATTAATCTTGAATGCCTAACATAGTTAAAGCAAATTACCACGCTGTTTTGTATGACTCTCAAAATAATCTAAGTGGAGCATGAGATAACAATAGTTCCTATAAAACAAATCCACCACCGTGCTCTAAAAGATATAAGTGAAGCACTAGAGCAAAAACTATATAACTCAAAAGATATAAGTGAAGCACATAGAGTATTCTAATAATTTCTGAATCATGTGTCTCTCTCTCAAAAGGTGTGTACAACAAGGATTATTGTGGAAGACTAACAAATAAAGACTCAAATAATACAAGACGCTCCAACCAAAACACATATCATGTGGTGAATAAAAATATAGCTCAAAGTAAATTTACCGATGGAAGTAGATGAAAGAGGGGATGCCTTCCGGGGCATCCCCAAGCTTGGGCTTTTAGGTGTCCTTACATTATCTTGGGGTGCCATGGGAATCCCCAAGCTTAGGCTCTTGCCACTCCTTGTTCCATAATCCATCAAATCATTCACCCAAAACTTGAAAACTTCACAACACAAAACTTAAAGTAGAAAATATCGTGAGCTCCGTTAGCGAAAGAAAACAAAACACCACTTCAAGTTACTGTAATGAACTCAGTATTTATTTATATTGGCGTTAAACCTACTCTATTCCAACTTCTCTATGGTTTATAAACTATTTTACTAGCCATAGATTCATCAAAATAAGCAAACAACACCTGAAAAACAGAACAGTCTGTAGTAATCTGTAGCTAACGTAAATTCCGGAACCCCAAAAATTCTAAAATAAATTTATGGACGTGAGGAATTTATCTATTAATCATATGCAAAAAGAATTAACTAAATATCACTTTCCAAATAAAAATTGCCCTAATTCTCGTGAGCGATAAAGTTTCTGTTTTTTACAGCAAGATTAAAAAAACTTTCCCCATGTCTTCCCAACGGTTCTACTTGGCACAAACACTAATTAAACACAAAAAACACAACCAAAACAGAGGCTAGATAAATTATTTATTACTAAATAGGAGCAAAAATAAAGTAATAAAAATAAAATTGGGTTGCCACCACACAAGTGCTATCGTTTAACGCCCCTAGCTAGGCATAAAAGCAAGTATGTATTGCCATCTTTGGTAGGCAATCCATAAGTGGCTCTCATAATAGATTCATATGTTAATTTTATTTTATTTCTAGGTAAGTGTTCCATGCCTTTCCTTAATGGAAATTGGAATCTAATATTCCATTCCTTCATATCAATAATTGCACCAATCGTTCTAAGGAAAGGTCTACCAAAAATAATAGGACATGAAGGATTGCAATCTATATCAAGAACAATAAAATCTACAGGAAAATAATTCCTATTTGCAACAATAAGAACATCATTAATTCTTACCATAGGTTCCTTAATAGTTGAATCCGCAAGGTGCAAGTTTAAAGAGCAATCATCAAAATCATGGAAACCTAGCAAATCACACAAAGTTTTTGGAATCATTGAAACACTAGCACCCAAATCACACAAAGAATAGCATTCATGATCTTTAATTTTAATTTTAATAGTAGGTTCCCACTCATCATAAAGGTTTATAGGGATAGAAACTTCTAACTCAAGTTTTTCTTCATAAGATTGCATCAAAGCATTAACAATATGTTTGGTAAAGGCTTTATTTTGACTATAAGCATGAGGAGAATTTAGCACGTATTGTAACAAGGAAATACAATCTATCGAAGAGCAATTATCATAATTAAATTTCTTGAAATCCTAAATAGTGGGTTCATTGATATCTAAAGTTTTGACCTCTTCAATCCCACTTTTAACAATTTTAGCACCAAGATCTAAAGACTCTGAATTTTTGGAACGCCTTCTAGGTAAAGGTGGATCATATTCAATCCCATCATTATCAATATTCATATTGCAAAACAAAGATTTAATAGGGGACACATCAATAACTTTTATATCTTCATCTTTATTATCATGGAAACTAGAAGAACACGCTTTTATAAAGCAATCTTTCTTAGCACGCATCCTAGCGGTTCTTTCTTTGCACTCATCAATAGAAATTCTCATGGCTTTGAGATACTCATTGATATCATGCTTAGGTGGAATAAATCTAAGTTTCAAAGAATCAACATCCAGAGAAATTCTATCAATGTTCCTAGCCAATTCATTAATCTTAAGCAATTTTTCTTCAATCAAAGCATTGAAATTCTTTTGCGAAGTAATAAATTATTTAATATTAGATTCAAAATCAGAGGGTATCTTATTAAAATTTCCATAAGAATTGTTGTAGGAATTACTATAATTATTAGAGGAATTACTAGGATACGGCCTAGGATTAAAGTTTCCTCTATACGCGTTGTTACCATAATTATTCCTACCAACAAAATTCACATCCATAAATTCATTATTATTCTCAATTAAAGTAGACAAAGGCATATCATTAGGATAAGAAGAAACACTTTTATTAGCAAATAATTTTATAAGTTCATCCATCTTTCCATTCAAAACATTAATTTCTTCTATCGCATGCACTTTCTTATTAGTAGATCTTTCTGTGTGATATCGAGAATAATTAACCATAATATTATCTAGGAGTTTAGTAGCTTCTCCTAAAGTCATTTCCATAAAAGTGCCTCCCGCATCCGAATCTAAAAGATTTCTAGAAGCAAAATTCAATCCGGCATAATTTTTTTGTATAATCATCCACAAATTTAAACCATGTGTTGGGCAATTACGTATCATTAATTTCATCCTCTCCCAAGATTGTGCAACATGTTCATGATCTAGTTGCTTAAAATTCATGATATCGTTTCTAAGATAGATGATCTTAGCGGGAGGAAAATACTTAGAGATAAAAGCATCTTTGCACTTATTCCACAAATCAATACTATTTTTAGGCACAGACGAAAACCAAGCTTTAGCACGATCTCTAAGAGAAAAAGGAAATAGCTTCAATTTAACAATATCATTGTCCACATCTTTCTTCTTTTGCATATCACACAAATCAACAAAGTTGTTTACATGGGTAGCGGCATCTTCACTAGGAAGGCCGGAAAACGGATCTTTCATGACAAGATTCAACAAAGTAGCATTAATTTCACAAGATTCAGCATCGGTAAGAGGAGCAATCGGAGTGCTAATAAAATCATTATTGTTGATATTAGTAAAGTCACACAATTTGGTATTATCTTGCACCATCATGAAAAGAAAGCAATCCAACACACAAGCAAACAAGAGACAGGCAAAAAGAGGCAACTAGAGAAAGAGAAAGAGGACGGAGAGAGAGGGCGAATAGAACGGCAAGGCTGAAGTAGGGGAGAGAAAAATGAGAGGTAAATGGCAAATAATGTAATGCGGGAGATAAGGGTTTGTGATGGGTACTTGGTATGTTGACTTTTGCATAGACTCCCCGGCAACGGCGCCAGAAATCCTTCTTGCTACCTCTTGAGCATTGCGTTGGTTTTCCCTTGAAGAGGAAAGGGTGATGCAGCAAAGTAGCGTAAGTATTTCCCTCAGTTTTTGAGAACCAAGGTATCAATCCAGTAGGAGGCCACGCACGAGTCCATTGCACCTACACAAACAAATAAACTCCTCGCAACCAACGCAATAAAGGGGTTGTCAATCCCTTCACGGTCACTTACGAGAGTGAATCTGATATATATGATAATATAATATTTTTGGTATTTTTATGATAAGGAGAAATAAAGATGCAAAGTAAAATAAAAAGGCAAAATAAATAACTAAGTATTGGAAGATTAATATGATGGAAAATAGACCCGGGGGCCATAGGTTTCACTAGTGGCTTCTCTCGAGAGCATAAGTATTACAGTGGGTAAACAAATTACTGTTGAGCAATTGATAGAATTGAGCATAGTTATGAGAATATCTAGGTATGATCATGTATATAGGCATCACGTCCGAGACAAGTAGACCGACTCCTGCCTGCATCTACTACTATTACTCCACACATCAACCGCTACCCAGCATGCATCTAGAGTATTAAGTTCAAGAGAACAGAGTAACGCTTTAAGAAAGATGACATGATGTAGAGGGATAAACTCATGCAATATGAAATAAACCCCATCTTGTTATCCTCGATGGCAACAATACAATACATGCCTTGCTGCCCCTACTGTCACTGGGAAAGGACACCGCAAGATTGAACCCATAGCTAAGCACTTCTCCCATTGCAAGAAAGATCAATCTAGTAGGGCAAACCAAACTGATAATTCGAAGAGACTTGCAAAGATAACCAATCATACATAAAAGAATTCAGAGAAGATTCAAATATTGTTCGTAGATAAACTTGATCATCAACCCACAACTCATCGGTCTCAACAAACACATCACAAAAGAAGATTACATCGAATAGATCTCCATAAGAGAGGGGGAGAATTTTGTATTGAGATCCAAAAAGAGAGAAGAAGCCATCTAGCTAATAATTATGGACCCAAAGGTCTGAAGTATACTACGCACACTTCATCGGAGAGGCTATGGTGTTGATGTAGAAGCCCTCCGTGATCGATGCCCCCTCCGGCGGAGCTCCGGAAAAGGCCCCAAGATGGGATCTCACGGATACAAAAAGTTACGGCGGTGGAGTTAGGGTTTTGGCTTCGTTTCTAGTAGTTTGGGGTACATGGGTATATATAGGAGGAAGGAGTACGTCGGTGGAGCAACATGGGCCCCATGAGGGTGGAGGGCGTGCCTAGGGGGTAGGCGCGCCCCCTACCTCGTGCCTTCCTAGTTGATGTCTTGACGTAGGGTCCAAGTCCTCTGGATCATGTTCATTCCAAAAATCACGTTCCCGAAGGTTTCATTCCATTTGGACTCCGTTTGATATTCTTTTTCTGCGAAACCCTAAAATAGGCAAAAAAAGAGCAATTCTGGGTTGGGCCTCAGGTTAATAGGTTAGTCCCAAAAAATATAAAAGTGTATAATAAAGCCTAATAATGTCTAAAACAGGATATAATATAGCATGGAACAATCAAAAATTATAGATACGTTGGAGACGTATCACTGAGCATATTCAGACTTGTTTGCCTCCATGAGGGGGTCTCGGGAGGCGGCCTCGTGATACCGCCTCGCGAGGCTCCGGTGGAGCCGCCTAGTCATCTCAGGACGCCTGCTGATGCGGCCCTCGCGAGGCAAGGGCCTCACGAGGGGTCTTGCTCGTGGCATTTGTTGGTGGGCCGCTGGTTGGATTTTTTTGATGCGCCACGCCTGGGTCAAAGGCAGACGGGCTTGGCTACCCCCGGCCCCATGGTCCTGACAATGTTACTCCCGCAGGAGTTGTTGGATTCCCCAAAGAGGAAATGTGATGTAACATAGTAGCGGAACGTATTTTCCTCACTTAAGAACCAAGGTTTACCGAATCGATATGAGGCACCACACTAACAATGTTAGCAATACCTACACACAAACACAACAATTTCTTGCACAAAACAAAGGCAAGGGGGTCGTCAGTGATACATCTTTGTAGTTTCTATAAGTTTTTATTATTCCATGCCAATATTCTACAACATATTTGATCCAGTGCCCAGTGCCAGTTCCTGTTTTTTGCATGTTTTTTGTTTCACAGAAAATCCATATCAAACAAAGTCCAAAGGTGATAAAATTTTGCGGAATATATGTAATTTTTGGGAGGTGGAATCAATGCAAACAGATACTCACAACCTTCACAAGGCATTAGGGCGCCACCACCCCCTGGCCATGTGGGGTCGCCTTGTGGGCACCTCATAAGTCGGTTTGAGTCCTTCTTCGGCTGCAAGGAAGCTTATATCGAGAAAAAAACGAGTTAAAATTTTAGCCCGATCGGGCTTACTGATCTCCAAGAATATAAGAAATGGTTTTCGGCCAGAAAACAGGAACGTGAAATAGAAGAAAACATAGAGAGAGAGAGAGAGAAATACAATCTCAGAGGGGCTCCTGCCCTCGGAGAGCCATATCTTCCATGGACTAGAGGATAAACGCACCCCCATCTCGGGGGGGGGGGTGGTGGGGCAAGGAAAAAGAAGAGGGAGAGGGACTCTCTCCCAGTGGCACCAGAACACCATCGGGGAAATCATCGTGACGAAGATCTACACGAACAACTTCGCCGTTGTCAACACCAACACTCCCCCCTGTATGCAGTGGAGTAACCTCTCTCTTCTAGCTATAATCTCTACTTAAACATGGTGATTTATAACATATATTATTATTCAGTGATGTGCTTCCATCCTATGATGTTTGAGTAGATTCGTTTTGTCATATGGGTTGATTGATGATCGTGATTGGTTTGAGTTTTATGTTTTTTTGGTGTTGTCCTATAGTGCCTTTTGTGGCGCGCACACATGGGGGATTCCCGTTGTAGGGTGTTGCAATGCATTCATGATGAGCTTATAGTGGGTTGTGAGAGTGACAGAAGCTTAAACCCAGAGTAAGGGGTTGTTGCGTATAGGAGTAAAGAGGACTTGTTACTTAATGCTATGCTTGGGTTTCACCTTAATGATCTTTAATACTTGCGGATACTTGCTAGAGTTCCAATCATAAGTGCATATGATCCTGTTGGGTTGTACGGTAGGGTGTGTTGACTGCAAATTAAAATTTTCCTACACGCAGAACAACCAGGAACATGCTACGGGAATGGATTACAGATCGTTACCACTAGACGCGCAGTGCCGTGCAGCAGAAGAAGAGTTGGGGCAGCGTGTCCGCGTCGATCGTCTCCTCATCGTCCGATCTCCCTCGAACAGCCGGTCGTCGGTTCCCACGTATAGGTTTGCCGGAGCGGCGCAAGTGCACCGCCTCTAACGGTATCCACACGTGCAGGAGGACCATCTTGCAGCGGACTGCTAGGTCCGATCACACAACCAGTGGCGAGTGGAGGTGTCTATTCGCAACACATGCAAACCCTAGTGACAGCACCAAAGGGATCAATTACATGAGTGTGCGGCACCTCTACTTTATATAGGCGTCCATCGTGGGCTCAACCCTTGGGCCTCGCACGGACCCTAAAGCCCATAAGTCTACTCGGCCACCATCCGAATACAGCTCGGATCACATCTGACCAGTGTCCTCGGATCCGACCTCATAGGTCGCAGTTCGGATCACCTCCGAACTTTACGGTTGGTAGCGACCCCTCGCAAGGCATGCCGAACACCAAGCATACTATGAAGCTGGTTAAGCGAACCCGTACATCATGCTTTTGTTCCCTTTGCCACACGATGCATGTTGTCGGGCTCAAGGCGAGTCTGTCATCCTTGTGCTAGCCCGACCTCTTTCTCGTTCCATTCATGCTGACCATAAACCAGATTATCTCATAATCCTTGTTGCATGGCCATGCTTATCCTGGTCGGATCACATGAGGGGCCGAGAGTATATCTCTCCTGGTCGGAGGGGAAAATCCCATCTTGCTCGACCATGTCTTGTAGCATGGGTCTGGACAAGCCCGAAACCTACCTTTGTAACTACCTAGTCACGAAGTACCATTTGGTTGGACCAAAGCAAGTCTGTCACCATCCCGAGTTCATGCGCCAGCTCAGGTCTTAGGACATAGAATGTATGTTGTACTAGAGACTCACAGATGACATATTGTTGTGTCTCATAGTTGGTTCTGTCCGACTCGGACCTTATCTCAACTCGGATCCGACTACGTCGATTCTGACCAGATCCTTCCGAGTCCATATTATCCGGTTAGCATCCAATGCTCCATGGCTAGTGAGACCGAGCCATCGACCATGTCATATGCTATTCTAGTCGGCTGTGCGTCCACACATCCCTTTCGACTAGGGACCTTTTAGGACGTTCATCATACAATGCATAGTCCCACAAACAAGTCACGTACTTGCTGATACACATCATTGATAATGTCCAAGGACTATCTTTATTCATAAACACATAGGAAATATCATGATACATGATTACCTCTAGGGCATATCTCCAACAGTCTCCCACTTGCACTAGAGTCAATCAAATAGACATCGAATGCCCATAGCTCTAACATGCCCCTCATGCTTGGATTGTGGAAGCGGCTTAGTCAACAGATCTGCAACATTTGCATCCATGTGAATTTTGCATAACTCAACATCACCATTCTTTACGATCTTTCATATTAGGTGATATTTCCGATCTATGTGTCTGGTCTTGTCACTACAAAAAAAGACACATCCGTGACATTTTGGGCCGAACGAAATTTTTTTGTCATACTTATGACACTTCTATGACGACAATTGTGACAAAACCCGGGATCATCATAGATGTGGTGGCGTCCTACTTCTATGACAAAAAATCATGACAGAAAATGGGATTTTTGTCCTGGGCGGGCCGGAGACGCAACTGCATGACATTTTTTGGGCCGTCCATGACGGAAAAAACTGTGGTAGAAGCGAGGGCGAGGAAAATATCAGGGTGTTCCCGGTTACGGTGGGTGGTCGGGGCCAAGCGATGCGCGTTTCTCTCGTACACGCACACGCCTGGGTGTGAGGCGTTGGGCTCGAACTGAACCCGAGCGAGGCGTTGTGCTCCAACTGAACCCGAGTGATTGCACTGCAGGCTACACGTTACTGAATCCGAGCGATTGCACTGCAGGCTATGCGTTACTGAACCCGAGCGATCGATCGATGGCTACTTTTGCTAACTGAAGACGGTCGATGCTGCCTCTGGATGAACAGTGAGCATTGCTGGTGGGGGTTTGGATGAACAGTTCCCTGTGGGCGTGGATGAACAGGACCACGTGGTGTTGCCTCTGGATGAACAGTGAGCGTTGCTGGGGGTTTAGATGAAGAGTTCCCGGTGGGGGTGGATGAACAGGCCCCCGTGGTGTTGCCTCTGGATGAACAGGACCCCGATCGATCGAGCCGGTTGGGACTGGATGAACAGGACCACCCCGTGGAGGGCAGGATGAACAGCAGACGGTGGAGGCCTGGATGAACAGTAGCCCGTGGAGGGGTGGTTGAATAGGAGCCCCTGGAGAGGGCTAGTTGAACAGTAGCCGGTGGAGTAGTGTGTGGTGGAGGCTGGATGAACAGGAGCGCGCGGATGAACAGACGCAGGTGGAGGCTGGAGTAGGTCGACGGTGGATGAACAGTAGCCCGTGGAGGCTGGAGGGGGTTGACGGTGGAGATGAACAGTATCCGGTGGAGTCCTGTTTTGTGGTACGTCACACCCCTCCCGATGAACGTGACCCCCCTTTCGACCGTAGCGCTCCAACACAAGTCCGTTTCCTCCGTTTTGCGGTACGCCAGACCCCTCCTGGTGAACTGGATACCGTTTCGAACGTGGCCAGTCGAACACAAGGCTGTTTCCTCCGTTATGCGGTACGTCAGGCCTCGTTTCCATCAGTTGTTCCATCGAAGCCAGTTGGCTCCCACGCGTTTTGTTGGCTCCTGATGAACACGATGCATTTCGTTGCCTCCCAATGAACATGACGACGATGCAGTTTCTCTGTTCCAACCCAGCCATGTACACGAGCCCTGGCTGTACGTATGGGCGAGTAGGCGGTCGAGACCCCGCCCGTATGTACGTACGTGGCCGTATTTTTTTCTTGCACACTGGCCGCTGTACGTATGTGTACATGCTACATTCGTGCCTCAACTACGACACGTGCGTGCTCTACATCGACCAGTATGTACGTACACATTCGCGACCAGAATGACAACGCTACATACGCTTCGACCAGGTGGGTCCCGACTATCAGGCACTTCCTTGCGTGCGGAGATATAGCTGGTGGGTCCCAGCAGTCAGGGGGGCGAATTGTTTTTTGGCCCAGACGCACTTCCTTGCATGCGAAGATGTAGCTGGTGGGTCCCAGCAGTCAGGGGGGAAACATTTTTATCGCAAAATACGGTGGCCCGTCCGGTGGTTCCCCGCTGTCAGGTACAGGAATAATTATTTTGCGCATAATTAGGAGGCACTTCCTTGCGGCTGTCGTGGACCCAGCTGTCAGCCTCTCCATGTACAGTACTCTTCCGATGGAAGTCGGTCGTTGACCACATTGACCACGCCACGCCGAGAGCACCAAGGCGGTGGACGATGACAAGGCCTAGGAAGGGGACGACGCAGAGCCAGGGAAGACCCGGCAGTGGATGCCCACGCGTAGGGGAATATGAGGGTTCATTGGTTCGCTGCGGTGTGAGGTTGCCGTCGCCACAGAATAACAGGGGGTGTGGCTGAGTAGAGGGATGGCCTGGCCAGCGGTGGGAGTAGTAGGGGGCGGTGAGGCCTCCGCCGCATCGCAGCCGGCGACAGGAGGCAGGAGCATGAGGCACGACCGACACTGGTTTGGGCGGCTGGAGCAAGAAGACCAGAGGTTGAAGAAGCACTACAGCCGTTGGACGGACATCGTACGGTCTCTGGAGCTAGAATCGTGCATATTGACTAAGTTGATAAAGCCCTCTATCCTCGTCAACTTAGTAGGCCCACAGGTCAGCCTGCCACTATACTGGGTCCCAGCTAGCAGGGGGAGTATTCATTTTCTTGTGCGTAATAAGAGGCACTTCCTTGCGTGTGAAGATATAGCTGGTGGGTCTGAGCTATCAGCGGCGGTAACGTTTTTTTCGCGAAATACACAGGCACTTCCGGCGGGTCCCAAATGTCAGGTGGAGGAATCATTATTTTGCGCGTAATAAGGAGGCATTTCCTTGCGTGCGGACGTGGACCCAGCTGTCAGCCTCTCCACGTACAGTCCACTTCAGAGGCATGTTGGTCGTTAACCACGTTGACCAGGCCGCGCCGAGAGCACGAGGGTGGTGCATGACAGCGAGGCCTAGGAAGGGAATGACATGGAGGCAGGGAAGACTTGGCAGTTGCTTCCCACGTGGAGGGGAGTACGACTATATGAGGGTTTACTGGTTCATCTGCCGTCGCCGGAGAATAACAGCAGGTGTGGGTGAGTAGAGGGATGGCTAGGCCAGCGATGGGAGTACGATGGGGCGGTGAGGCCTGCGCGGCAGCATAGCTGGCCACGGGGAGGAGGGAGCAGGTAGTCCCGCCGACGCTTGTTTGAGCGGCTGGAGCAGGAAGAGCAGAGATTGAAGAAGCACGACGGCCGTTGGATGGAAGTCCAACAGTCACTGCTTGTGCGTCAACCTTTTTTTAGGAAAGCCCCAAATCTGTGGAAAATAGCATACATCTCATCTGCCATTATTTCTAATAATTTACAGCCCATTTGCTAATTCCTAAGGTTTTTTTGGAGCCCATATTCTTTTTGCTAGCATTACAGCCCATATTGTGGCCACGGTTATAAAATTATACGAAATTTTGCATATTTCGGTGTGGTCCGAACTTTTTTTAATCCAGAAATCTCGAGTCACATTCAGACTGATTTTAAAAATAAATGTATATCAATATAAAATCCAACAAATTGTCATGCCAAAATCAATGCAATTTAAAATCTCGAAATGAAAAAAAAAGAAATTTGAAACTAATTGTTGGTTTGATGTGTTTTAAAAATGTACAACCCATTTCTCATTACTGATAGGCCATTTTCTCGGCCACCCGAATGAAGCTCCCCTCGTCTTGAAAGATTTGCAGCCCAACAGGCCTGACAAAGCGACTTATTTGGCAAATCACAAAAAACTGGGCTGTGGCCGTGGACCCAGCTGTCAGCATCTCCACGTATAGTACTCTTCCGATGGAAGTCGGTCGTTGACCACATTGACCACGCCGCGCCGAGAGCACCAAGGCAGTGGATGATGGCGAGGCCTGGGAAAGGGATGATGCAGAGCTGGGGAAGACATGGCAGTGGATGCCCACGCGGAGAGGAGTACGAGGGTTCACTGGTTCGGCTGCGGTGTGAGGCTGCCGTCGCCATAGAATAACAGGGGTGTGGGTGAATGGAGGGATGGCCTAGCCAGTGGTGGGAGTAGTATGGGGGCAGTGAGGCCTCCATGGCAGCATAGCCGGCCACGGGAGGCAGGAGCAGGCGGCACGACCGGCACTGCTTTGGGCGGCTGGAGCAAGAAGACTAGAGGTTGAAGAAGCACTAAGGCCGTTGGATGGACATCGTACGGTCACTGCAGCTAGAATCGTTCATATTGACTAAGTTGACAAAGCCCTCTTTTTTTGGGCCTTCTCTTTTTTTTCCTTTCTCTTTTTTTTTCTTTTTTTCGTCCGGAGTCTCATCCCGACTTGTGGGGGAATCATAGTCTCCATCATCCTTTCCTCACTGGGACAATGCTCTAATAATGATGATCATCACACTTTTATTTACTTACAACTCAATATTACAACTCGATATCTAGAACAAAGATATGACTCTATATGAATGCCTTCGGTGGTGTACCGGGATGTGCAATGATCTAGCGTAGCAACGACATCAAAAAACGGACGGCCATGAAAACATCATGCTAGCTATCTTACGATCATGCAAAGCAATATGACAATAAATGCTCAAGTCATGTATATGATGATGATGGAAGTTGCATGGCCATATATCTCGGAATGGCTATGGAAATGCCATGATAGGTAGGTATGGTGGCTGTTTTGAGGAAGATATAAGGAGGTTTATGTGTGACAGAGCGTATGATATCACGGTGTTTGGATGCACCGGCGAAGTTTGCACCAACTCTCGAGGTGAGAAAAGGGCAATGCACGGTACCGAAGAGGCTAGCAATGATGGAAGGGTGAGAGTGCGTATAATCCATGGACTCACATTAGTCATAAAGAACTCATATACTTATTGCAAAAGTTTATTAGCCCTCAAAGCAAAGTACTACTACGCATGCCCCTAGGGGGATAGATTGGTAGGAAAAGACCATCGCTCTTCCCCGACCGCCACTCCTAAGGAAGACAATCAATAAATAAATCATGCTCCGACTTCGTTACGTAACGGTTCACCATATGTGCATGCTAGGGGAATCACAAACCTCAACACAAGTATTTCTACTAATCCACAACTACCCACTAGCATGACTCTAATATCACCATCTTTATATAGCAAAACTATTGCAAGGAATCAAACATATCATATTCAGTGATCTACAAGTTTTATGAAGGATTTTATGACTAACCATGTGAATGACCAGTTCCTGTCATCTCTCTAAATAGATATAAGTAAAGAAAGAGAGTTTAAATCTTTCTACAAAAGATATTCCCATGCTCTAACAAATATAAGTGAAGCAAAACAGCATTCTACAAATGTCGGTTTTCTATGTAAAGAGAAATAGGCAATCCAAACTTCAAAAGAAATTAGTGAAGCACATAAAGCATTCTATAAAGCCATACTCAAAAGATATAAGTGAAGTGCATAGAGAATTCTATAAATCAACCAAGGACTATCTCATACCAGCATGGTGCATAAAATAAAAATGAAAACTAAATGCAAAAGACGCTCCAAGATTGCACATATCGCATGAACGAAACGAATTCGAAAACATACTAATACTTGTTGAAGAAAGAGGGATGCCTTCCGGGGCATCCCCAAGCTTAGACGCTTGAGTCTCCTTGAATATTTACTTGGGGTGCCTTGGGCATCCCCAAGCTTGAGCTCTTTCCTCTGTTCCTTCTTCTTGCATCGAGACCTCCTTGATCTTCGAACACTTCATCCACACAAAACTTCAACAGAAAACTCGGTAAGATCAGTTAGTATAATAAAGCAAATAACTACTCTAAGTACTGTTTCAAACCAATTCATATTTTGTTTTTGCATTGTGTATACTGTAATATAACTTTTTCATGGCTTAACCCACAGATATAACTCGATAGTTTCATCAAAACAAGCAAACTATGCATCAAAAATAGAATCTGTCTCAAACAGAACAATCTGAAATAATCTGAACATTCACCATACTTCTGATACTTGAAACATTCTGGCAAAATCAGGAAAAATAAACATTTTTTATAGAAAGACAGTGCAAAAAGAATCAGAACCATTTGATGTTCCAGTAAAAAATGTAAAATCGTGCGCTACAGCCAAAGTTTTCTGTCCTACACCGTACAAACCAACAAGCATCTAAAACATCCTAAAGGCAACCCTTGGCACATTATTTTTATAATACAATTGAATTGTACAAGGGGATAATTATTTTTGATGAAAATCTTCTGTAATTAATATTCACAAAGTTTCCATGGGCATGAACAAAGTTCAAGGACGCCCCCACTTTCACAATGCTCGTCTATCTCACTTTCACTTTTCTTTTTGACAAGTTTTGGGTTACCCTCTTTATTTTTTTGTTTTTAAACTATATGAAAGCACACAACAGAAATAAATGACTCTCTAAAACTTCTGGGTTGTCTCCCTGGCAGCGCTTTCTTTAAAGTCATTAAGCTACGCATATAGTGCTCAAGTAATGAATCCACCCGGATCCCAAGGTATATCAAAGCCAATTTTAATTAACAATGATTTGTAATTTAGTAGTGAGCACAAAGTAACATATATCATGCAACAACGAAGTCTAACTCTCTTCCTATGCATCGGCATGTCATAAAAGAACAATTCATGCACATAAAGTAAAGTCCAATGCATAGTATAAACAATTTCTTGCAATTTTATCATATTGGAAACATAGATAGGTGGAGATACAGTTCCCTCTCATAATAATTGCAAGTAGTAGCAGCAAGCACATGCATATTATATTCATAAAAATCATCATGTGTAATAGTAAAACACAACCCATCAATATTATCTTTAATAAGGGTAAACTTCTATGATACAGTGTAGTTGGGAGAATTCAAAAAGATAATAGGACTATCATGCGTGGGTGCAATAGAAACAATTTCATGTTTAACATAAGGAACTATAGCAAGTTCATCTTCATGAGCATAATTTATATTGGCATCTTGGCCAGAAGCATAGCAAGCATCATCAAAAAGGGATATTTCAAGAGAATCAACAGGATCATAACAATCATCATAGCAATCATCCTTCGGTAAGCACGAAGGAAAATTAAATAATGTATGAGTTGAAGAGTTACTCTCATTAGAAGGTGGGCACGGGTAGCTAATCCGATCTTCCTCCTTTTGTTCTTCGCTCTCCTCATCATCTTTTTCATCCAATGAGCTCACAGTTTCATCAATTTCTTCTTCCATAGACTCCTGCAAAATATTAGTCTCTTCTTGGACAGCGGAGGAGACCTCGATATATGGTTTAACATAGGCATTAGAAGCATAATTCTCATAACAATATTCAAGTATGGCAAAATTTCCAGATTTGTAAAGAGTATCATCTTATGTTTCAATCAAAGAAGAAATTTTGTAAGCACCCTTAAAAGCAACAAATTCTTCAATTTGTTGAACATCATAGTAATTACAAACACCCTTAGCATAAGAAGATACGATTCTGTTATCACTAAACAAACATTGTTAGGGAAGGTGTTTCTTAGGATCTTCAGAACAACAAGTAAAATCATATATTTCACATAAATTCCAAGCATAGCGTTGCAAACGATGAATTTTATCCAATAAACATTTCCCTTTTTCAGATATGCGGTGTCGCACATAACAAGCATGCTAATCTAAAGATTTTCCCTCAACTAAGCTAGTTGGGGTTTCAGCACGAGCACATAGGGATCGAAGATGATCCAAGTAATAAGCTTCAGGAGTGTGATAGATTTTGAGTGGTTCTTCAACCATTGGTTCAGTAGGTACAACTAATTTTTTTTGGTATTTTGCGTTTCGTACCCATAACTAAAGATAGAAAACAACTAAGAACAGCAAATAAAAATTACTTAGTGATAAAGCAAACAAGCACACACGAGAATATTCACCTCACGCTATTGCTCCCCGGCAATGGCTCTAGAAAAAGGTCTTGATAACCCACAAGTATAGGGGATCACAAAAGTTTTCGATAAGTAAGAGTGTCAAACCCAACGAGGAGCTAAAGGTAGAACAAATATTCCCTCAAGTTCTATCGACCACTGATACAACTCTACGCACGCATGACGTTCGTTTTAGTAAAGAGCTTTTTGTTACGAGAAAGTTATTTGTCCCTAGGCAAACGATAACTAGACCGGTAATCATTACTGCAATTTTATTTGAGGGAGAGCCATAAGCTAACATACTTTCTCTACTTGGATCATATGCACTTTTGATTGGAACTCTAGCAAGCATCCGCAACTACTAAAGATCATTAAGGTAAAACCCAACCATAGCATTAAAGTATCAAGTCTTCTTTATCCCATACACAAACAACCTACTTACTCGGGTATGTGCTCCTGTCACTCACGCCACCCACCATAAGCCAATCATGAACATATTGCAAACCCTACAGCGGGAATCCCTCACGCTTGTGCGACACGGAGAGCACCATATACAGCACCAATAATAAAAGATGCAACTCAAACCAATCATGATCATCAACTAACCCATAGGACAAAACGAATCTACTCAAACATCATAGGATAGCCATACATCATTGGGAAATAATATATAGCGTTGAGCACCATGTTTAAGTAGAGATTACAGCGGGTAAATGAGGGGTTAAACCATTTCATAGAGGGGGAAAGAGTTGGTGATGATGGCGGTGAAGTTGTAGGTGAAGATTGCGGTGATGATGATGGCCACAGCGGCGTTTCGGCGCCACCGGGAGAGAAGGGGAGAGGGGCCCCTTCTTCTTCTTCTTCCTTGACCTCCTCCCTAGATGGGAGAAGGGTTTCCCCTCCGTCCTTGGCCTCCATGGCATGGGAGGGGCGAGAGCCCCTCCGAGATTGGATCTGTCTCTCTCTGTTTCTGCATTCTCAGATTCTGCCCTGTCACCGTTTCTTATATTCCAGGAGATCTGTAACTCCAATTGGACTGAAATCCTCACCGTGATTTTTTCCTAAAAATTAGCTTTCTTGCGGCCGAAGAAGGGCATTAACCGCCTTACGAGGGGGGCCACGAGGGTCGGGGGCGCGCCCCCCTGCCTCGTGCCTCCCTCGGGCACCGTCTCGCGAGGATTTTTCTTCCCATATTCTTCGAATATTCCAAAAATAATCTCCATCCGTTTTTATCCCATTTGGACTCTGTTTGATATGGATATTCTGCGAAACAAAAACATGCAACAAACAGGAACTGGCACTGGGCACTGGATCAATATGTTAGTCCCCAAAAATAGTATAAAAAATTGCCAAAAGTCTATCAAAGTTGTAAAATATTGGCATGGAACAATAAGAAATTATATATACAATGGAGACGTATCACCCTTCGTCCCCATCAACTTAGTAGGCGTACAAGTCAGCCCCCCACTGTGGTGGGTCCCAGCTGGCAGGGGGTATTCATTTTTTTGTGCTCAATAAGGAGGCACTTCCTTGTGTGTGAAGATATAGTTGGTGGGTCCGACCTGTCAGCGGAAGGAACATTTTTTTGCGAAATACAGAGGCCCTTCCGGCGGGTCCCAGATGTCAGGTGGAGGAATCATTATTTTGCGCATAATAAGGAGGCATTTCCTTGTGTGCAGCCGTGGACCCAGCTATCGTTCTTTGACCACGTTGACCACGCCGCGCCGAGAGCACCAGGGCGGTGGACGACGGCGAGGCCTACGAAGGGAACGACACGGAGCCGGGGAAGACACGTCAGTGGTTGCCCACGCGGTGGAGAGTACGAGGGTTGACTGGTTCGGCTGCCATCGCCGGAAAATAATAGGAGGTGAGGGTGAGTAGAGGGATAGATAGGCCAGGGATGAGAGTATGTGATGGGGCCGTGAGGCCTCTGCGGCTGAAAAGCCGTCCACGAGAGGTAGGAGCAGGCGGCACGACCGGCGCTGCTTTGGGCGGCTGGAGCAAGAAGACCAGAGGTTGAAGAAGCACTATGGTCATTGGATGGACATCGGACGGTCACTGGAGCTAGAATCGTTCATATTGACTAAGTTGAAAAGCATTCTGTCCCCGTCAGCTTAGTAGGCCCACAAGTCAGCCACCCACTATGGTGGGTCCTAGCTAGCAGGGGAGTATTCATTTTTCTATGCGTCATAAGGACGCACTTCCTAGTGTGCGAATATATAGCTGGTGGGTCCGACTTGTCAGTGGGGGTACATTTTTTTGCGGAATACAGAAGCCCTTCCCATGGGTCCTAGATGTCAAGTGGAAGAATCATTATTTTGCGCGTAATAAGGAGGCATTTCCTTGCGTGCGGCCGTGGACCCAGCTGTCAGCCTCTCCACGTACAGTCCACTTCCGATGGATGTCGTTCATTGACCATGTTAACCAGGCCGCGCTGAGAGCACTAGGGTGGTGGACAACGGCGAGGCCTAGGTAGGGAATGACACGGAGCCAGGGAAGACTCGGCAGTTGTTTCCCACACGGAGGAGTACGAGGGTTTACTGGTTCATCTGCCGTCCCCGGAGAATACCAACAGGTGTGGGTGACTAGAGGGATGGCTAGGCCAGCGATGGGTGTATGGTGGGGCAGTGAGGCCTCAGCGGCAGCATAGCCGGCCGCGGGAGGAGGGAGCAGGCAGTCCCGCCGGTGCTTGTTTGAGCGGCTGGAGCGGGAAAAGCAGAGATTGAAGAAGCATGCCATCCGTTAGATGGACATCCAACAGTCACTGCTCTCGTGTGCATTATTTCTAATAATGTACAACCCATGTTGTAATTCTTAAG
This sequence comes from Triticum urartu, assembly GCF_003073215.2. Lineage (NCBI taxonomy): Eukaryota > Viridiplantae > Streptophyta > Magnoliopsida > Poales > Poaceae > Triticum > Triticum urartu. Next base: position 318,240,804 of record NC_053023.1, on the reverse strand, counting down.
AACTTTTTTGGAGCCCATCTTGTTTTTGTTAGCATTACACCCCATATTGTGGCCACGGTTAAAAAGTATATGAATTTTTGTATATTTCCATGCTGTCAACTGTTTTTAGTCCCAAAATATCGATTCATATTCAAAGTATTTGGAAAAATAATTTATATCAATATAAAATCCAAATAATTGTCCATGCATAAAAATCAATGGAATTTAAAATCTTGTAATGAAAAAATCCAAACTAATTCCCGGTTCGATGTGTTTTAAAAATGTACAACCCGTTTCTGGTCAAACCGAATGAAACTCTCCTCGTCTTGAAAGATTTGTAGCCCAGCAGGGCTGATAAAGCAAGTAGGGCTCATTTGGGTATTTATTTAAATAAAATAGAACTGGGCTAATCATTTTCAGCAAGAAAAAAACACAAATGGGCTCATGATGTGGTAAACATAAATAAAACCCTGGCTAGACGAGCCACAGACCCCGCACAGCCCCGTTGTTAATTACCCTGCTGGGTCCCTGGTGTCAGCCGCTCGTAGTGTAATTCTCTCGTTTATTGACTACGTTGACAATGGCGTGAGCCCTAGATGTCCAACCATTAGGAGGAACCATATTTTTGGGCTTGTAATATAGAGGCACTTGCTTGCGTACTGCTGTCGGCGTCCTGGGAACGGGGGTCCCCAGACTTGCCTGCCTGCACCTCGCTACGTGGCTAAGCAAGCAGGCCGTATAGCCCATCTTCATCAACAAGGCATCCAAGACCCTCGTGAGGGGCCAAGCCTCGCGAGGAGGACGACATGAGACCTCCTATGGAAAGGCCTAGTCAGGAAAGCTCACGAGGAGTGGAGATATCAAGGTGAGGTGAACCTCACGAGGCTCTCGTGACGTGAGCCATGACAATCGACACCAGGCGGGCGCCAAGCGGGCGCCAGCACGCGCAATGTCCTTGTTTCCTCTTTGGTGCTAAGGAAACTAGCGCAGGAGAGGAGTACCGAGGCATCAGGCAAAGGTTGCCATTTTGGTGCAACAAGACCAAGACCAGAAGGACGGCAAGATGGAGGTCATTGTGGAGCCCAAGACGGCGTCACCACCAGATCCTTTCGCAGGCGCAGACCACCTTTTGTCAGGATAGCTTGTACTAGCTGTCCCCCTTCCAATTATCCCGCCGTTGTTGGCTCCCTTCCCGCTCAATATTTGGGAAGAGGACCAGGTCCTCTATAAGTAGGTCTAGCCACCACCATAGAAAAGGGGGGCGAGGAGACGACATCTTAGATCACTCTCTCACCCATACAAGTTAGCCACGCACAAGAACACCTCAACCTCAGCGGGCTGTTCTTCCCCTTGTATTGTTCATCATCAGCCCAAGAGGCAATCCACCACCACCACACTGGAGTAGGGTGTTACACCACAACGGTGGCCTGAACCAGTATAAATCATGTGTCTTTCTGTGTTGCAAGTTCGTCGAGTTCGCCCGCGAGATCATAGCGAGCTAGGGAGTACATCGGTAGGAGGGAAAGACTTCGCGCGCACCCCAGTGTTCAAACCTTAAGGGTTTGCCGGAACCCCACATCCGACATTTGGCGCGCCAGGTAGGGGTTCGCCGGAGCTTCTTCTCCGACAATCGACTTGCAGACGCACCGCGACCACGATGTCCGACAACCCAAGAGCTGACCCCGACCACTGGGTAGCCTAGCCAGCCCGGTCTGCACTGCCCGCCTATGAAGACCTCAACCCCGCGCTCCAGGTGGCCTGAGCGCCACCCAATCCTGCGGGGAGCGGGAGACGTGGCGGGGTGTCGACTACCCTCACTCCAGAGCAAGTACGAGCCGCTGCCAGAGCAGCAAGCCACGCTGCAGCGACGACGCCGCACTCACGGCAGGAGCAAGAAAACACGCGGGCAGCACGCACCGTGGCAAGGGTGCTGTTGCAGTGCCGGCTAATGGAAAGCGGTCGGGACACGTTGCTGGAGCGCGTCGCCGAGCTGCTGGACGCGTCCGCCTCGGGAGCCCCGCCCTTCTGCCATCAGCTTCCTCCTCAGGCCGCTATGGGGATCTTCGGCGGGCCATGCCGCCATCACACATCGTCGAGTGCACCAAGGGGCTTCATCAATGCCAGCACGGCCGGTGGCGCCGGGGGCTCTACCGCCCCCGTACCGCCCGCAACAAGCATGGGCACAAGCGTCTCCTTTGATGGCCCGAGTGGGATGCCACCCTATCACCCCTAGGACGCCACGATGAGCCGACCGATATGGAGTGTGGGGCACCACGGCGAGGTATTTGGGGTAACAGCCATGGAAGCCTACGTGCCCCGCATGACGGACTAGGAGTACACACCGGAGGACGGCTCGGGCTCGTTCGTTGGAGAAGATTGGGAAGAAGGAGCGCTAGGAGCCAAAGCCTTCCAGGAGCTGCCGGGGAACCACCACGACCACGTGTGAGACGACCACTACAGGGTACCCGTAATCCCTCAGGAGCAAGCTTATGCTAAGCATGAGTCGCAGGAGGAGCAGGTCACCGCGGCGGCAGGCGGCCCCAGCTCGACAGCCCCCTGGCAACGGGAGGATCGCGTTGGGGGCTGCAGGAGAGGGATCGGGAGCCAGGACCCTCCCCAGGGCACACGAAACCAGGGGACACCCGGAGGTAGGCCCTCTGTCGGGGTGGCATCGACAACCCTTCCCCCGGCAAAGGACCCGTGGTCGCTGAGGGAACCGCTGGCGTCCCCTTTCCCTCTTTTGTGTCGTCGTGGTGACCGGTCGGCTCAAAGGAGGTCGAGGGTGGCGCAAGGCGGGGCCCTCATCTGGCGATATGAAGCAAGGCCAGTACCTATGAAGAAGGCCCAGTGCCTGTCAAGCTCGCCGCCCATGACTCTCTCACTTAATAACGAGTTGGGGTTGTACATGCCCCGGAGTCTCAGGAGCGCTGGCCTCAGGCCCTGGGGCTCCCTCCCACGCATAGTGGCAGCACTTAGCTCCGCGCTGGTGAGAAGACTTGAAGACCCGAAGACTAGACTAGGTGCCGGATGCGGCCTTTTCCTTTGGATCTCTCTTTCTGTGGCTTTGCTTTTTGGATATGGACTTAAGTTGAAGATGAATTTTTGTCGATGCGCGCGGGGGGTGCCTTTTCTCGTTCGAGCCGTTTCTTGCCTTCTGGATCTTGTTTGGTTTGGGATTCATGTCCATTGTCCTTCCCTCGCGAAGCTCCTCGCGAGCCGGACCGAGCAAAGCGCACGCTCGTCAAGCACACGCTAGCACTACGCCTGGTGCTCACCTCTTACGGGGCCCCCTTGTCGGTGTCAAAACCGGCGGATCTCGGGTAGGGGGTCCCGAACTGTGCGTCTAGTCGGATGGTAACAGGAGACAAGGGCATGATGTTTTTACCCAGGTTCGGGCCCTCTCGATGGAGGTAAAACCCTACTCCTGCTTGATGAATATTGATGATATGGGTAGTACAAGAGTAGATCTACCACGAGATCAGAGAGGCTAAACCCTAGAAGCTAGCCTATGGTATGATTGTTGTTATTGTGTCCTACGGACTAAACCCTCCAGTTTATATAGACACTGGAGGGGGCTAGGGGTACACAGAGTTGGTTACGAGCAAGGAGATCTACATATCCGTATTTCCAAGCTTGCCTTCCACGCCAAGGAGAGTCCCATCCAGACACGGGACGAAGTCTTCATTCTTGTATCTTCATAGTCCAATAGTCTGGCCAAAGGTTATAGTCCGACTGTCTAGGGACTGTATCTTCATTCTTGTATCTTCATAATCCAGGACTCCCTCAGTAGCCCCCGAACCAGGCTTCACTGACGATGAGTCAGGCGTGCAGATTGTCTTCGGCATTGCAAGGCGGGTTCTTCTCCAAATCCCGAATACCTGTTAAATAGTGCCCGGCTTCTCGTAAATGTTGTGCCCCTTGGCTTCTACGCCCAATAATGGCCACCTTCCACGTGTCAAGCGAATGTGAAGATCCATGGTGTTTTTACATTTACCCCCTAGCTATGCAAATGAGCTGTCTATTAAAGAGATGGGGATTCAGATCCAAACCACACCATCCTCCCTTAGAGAGCATTCATCGGAGTGCACCCGAAAGAAATCCATTCCATCATGGCCGATCGACGCAATTCTTCCTCTCGTTCCCCCAGCCCCAAGCCTGGAGATTGGGAGAGGTGTTCCGTCCCGCATAGACAACTGGTGAAGCTTCAGACCCAGGTATTTCTCCCCCCAGCGTATACGGTCCCAGTTTGTGCTGGGCTCGCCACCTCAATGGCGGAGAGCAAGCGGAGAGCTTTCCCAATCCCTCTAAGGGATAGCGGGTATGCCTCGTCCCCTATTTGATAAGAGGACTCGGATTTCCAATTCATCTGTTTCTCCGGGGGCTCCTGGAGTTCTACGGCCTCCAGTTGCACAGCCTTACCCCTGCATCCATACTACATATCGCGGGCTATGTAACCCTTTGCGAGCTGTTTTTGGGTTGCGAGGCTCATTTCGCACTGTAGAAGAAGTTTTTTTTGCCTTATGTCCCGTTCTCAGAGGGGGTCAATATATCAAGTGGGCGGAGCCGAAGTATGGCGCATCGCCGGGACCGGGTATCCATCCGGAACCCCGAAGAAGTCGTCTGAAGACTGGCCTTCAGAGTGGTTTTATACAGAAGACGTCCCCCTTCCGGATCCTATTCAGATCAGCCTTCCTGAGTTCAATAATGCTCTTTTGAATAAACGCCTGAGCTGGCGCCCACGGAGCCTCCAGGAAGAACATGACAAAGACGTCCTTTACCTGATGAGCCAGATAAAGTTGTTGGCTCAATCCGGACTGACCATGATCGAAGTCATGGCAATGTGCATTATGCGGGGGGGTGAAGCCGCTTCAATATAGAGGCCACCCCAAGTGGGATTTCAATGGGGAGGATGACGCCACCCGCTGCGGCGGCAAGGGGCCGGACTCGACCACTGCTCTAGCAAAAATCTTGTCCGATTTATACAAGGGAGAAGAGGAGGAATTCCTCCGCGTCAATCCACAGGGCGGATTTTCTATGTATAATCCTCTGAGCTGGGTAAGTCAACACCTTTCATGTCCATCCGTTCCCATATTCCCATAGTTAAGTATTTTACCTTGCGATTTCAACGCAGGAGCTGCGTAAGGCTGTAAGGGAGATCAACAGCCCGCCTCCACAACCAGAGGATCCAGAGCGATCCCTCGACCCGACCTCCCAAGAGGATCCGGACATATCTGTGGAACTAATTGATAAGGTGTTTTACCAATTAAGCAGCGACGAGGCCTTGCTGGCCATTACGGCCGATTACCCTGGGCTGCTCCCAGCTTCCCACGTAACTGAGACCAAAGTCCCAACATTTTGAAAAGGATTCATCCTTGTGCACTTTTCTTACCGTATACCAATGGTGTTTTACAGGGAGGCCCTCGGGACGTCATGCCGAGCCCGCGGCGACTAGCCAGCAAGGGGCTGCGAGGTCGGGCAGGCCAAAAAGAAATGCAGTCCAGACTGAGACATCGACGCAGCGGTATGGCACGCCACCTCACTCCATGGTATCATTTTTAAAGGCATATTAACGCTCGTGCTTTCTTAGGAAGAAGAACGCTTGCCAGACTATATCCGGAGAGGTCGGCAATCATGCCTCCACCAGTCAGGCTCCAATGCCGGACTCGGAAGTGGGAGCGAATACAGGCGCACGCCGGATGCTCCTCCGATAGAGGATGCAGACAGAATGTCTGTCACAAATTCCGAGGTGGAGAGCACCATGAACCACAGGCGTCGCCGAGCCGTTCTCCATGACGCTTGTTTCTCCCAAGAGGCATTTGACGCCTTCAACTCAGGAGACGCGTACCTCCGTGCTGCTCAGAATGGTCTAGCCAGAGCCACGGACCAATATGTAAAGGATATACGGGTGAGAGAATTTTTTGATTATATATAGTAGTAGCCCCTGAGACTTGAAACCGTTAGAATAACTGATTTAAGGATCATTTGTTATGCAGGTTCTTATAGAAAAGAATACCCAATTGTCCCATGAGCTTGAAGAGTGTAAGGCCCAACTTCAGGCCGCACTGGCCGCCGAAGAGAAGTCCAAGAAGACCCCCTCTGGTAACACATATTTAAAATGATAGATACCGTATAGAGTGCGGCATATGTGCACACCTGACAACAAATATTGCAGATGACGCCGGAGGAAATCCGGATGAGCAACATCTCTTACACCGGCTAAAGGCTGGCAAGAGCGTGCTTATGAGGGTTAGGCAGGAGAAAAATAATCTCCAGGATGCCAAAACCCAGATGGGCGTGGAACTGAAGGACGTTCGTGCCCAACTGTTGGACTCCGTGAACGAGAATCAGCGGCTTCGACGCGGCATTTTCAGTAAGTGCTTGAACGAACTTGTTAAAAAGAGTTCGGCGAAGAAGCCTGCTAACAGAGTTATGTCTGTAGGTACGCTAACGGGTCGTCCCGCGGATGAGATGCCCGGGTCTGCGGGTGATCTTCAACCAGAGCTATCGCAACTGCACAAACGAGTTCGGCGTGTGATGCGAGGTGTTGCCCAGGCCTTATGGCCATCCGACTCCCTGCCTGAAGGTTTTGGAGAGCTTGCGGAGAAGCTTAAGGGAGCACGGCGGCGCTTACGATTATGGAAGATATCGGCCTGCCGTCAAGGTGCCAGGGAAGCCTGGGCCATGGTGAAGACACAGTATACCAAGGCTGACCCAAACCACATGGCCGAGGTCGGACCCGTGGGGCCCGATGGGAAAGAGATCCCCGTGAGCTTAGTGTATGGGCAAGTAGAATTGGCCGCAAAGTATTCCCAACAGGACTATAGACTAGACAACTTGTTGGATGGTATAGAAGAGGAATTTAACCAGTCAAATTGACTATGTAATTAAATTGACATGTATAATGACTTCTAGCCGGATTGTAGATCATTTTTCATGGCGGACCTTTCCGCTTCAACCTCGGGACCCGATAGTCCGGAGTGTATCCGAATACCCTCTCAGTTATGTAAGAACCGGGGCATGCATGGAAACCAGGCGTAGGGGTCATTAGTGCTTGAACATACAAGTGCCCAACTAGTTATGTTATATTACATGGTTAGTAAGAAACATCTTCTAAGGAGAATAGTTCCGTTAGGGGTTCCTTTCCCTGGGTTCGCATGCCCTAAAGTGCATGTCCGGACTGTGAAAAGAGACGCAGAAAAGAGCATCTGGGTGCACAAATATAAATAAGTAAAAAATCATCTTTTGTTCACCGACCGAATATTCCCTTAAGAATGCTAGCTTTCGGCTTCACCCAGTCTGAGGTACACATCCGGCTGACCCGACAGTAACAATCGCAGAGGTGCTCCCGTTATGCCCTAGCCGAATTAACGGGAATGTAGGGCATAAATACAAGAGCCAGGCAACCCAGCTTGGCCAAAATTTAAGTCATATCGATGCATATAATGGCGAATAAAAGGTACATGCGGAAGAATGACACATGTGCTGGGCATGAAGCCCGTATAGATAAATAAGCTTCTGTGAGAGAAGCCCCCAGGTATAATGAGCGCGGATAGCGCGTCCATTGTGCGCAAATAAGGCACAAATTGACCCTTAAAGGTTGTGAGAGAAAAGAAGGGGAGAAGGAGAGAAATAAAAGACAGATAGTAAAAAGTGGACAGAGGAAGGTGACGAACACAGAGTCCGGCGCTAGGCGTAGAATCTTTGGAGTATGGCTGCGTTCCTTGGGTTCGGCTCGAGTCGATTATCCGACGCATCCCGCAGACGGTACGCTCCACCAGTCATAACTTGGTCAATAATGAAGGGACCCTCCCATTTGGGCTTGAGTTTTTCCTTTTTCTTCTCCAGCAGGTGTAGAAGTAACTCGCCAACGTTATAGGTTTTGGCCAGTACTTCTCTGCTTTGGTATCTTCGAGCCTACTGTTGATAGAATGCGGAACGGGCTTTTGCCACGTCACGCTCCTCCTCCAGGGCGTCCAAACTGTCCTGCCGATCGAGCTCGGCTTCTCTTTCTACGTATATGCGCACTCGAGGTGAGTCATGAATTATGTCACAGGGTAGAACCGCCTCTGCGCCGTATACGATAAAGAATGGTGTGTATCCGGTAGTGCGATTCGGCGTGGTCCGCAACCCCCAGAGTACGGAGTCGAGCTCCTCTACACAGTGCGTGTTAGATTCCTTTAGGGACCGCACTAGTCTGGGTTTGATGCCGCTCACGATAAGACCATTTGCTCGCTTGACTTGACCGTTAGTTTGTGGGTGATAGACGGAAGCATAATCGAGCTTGATGCCCATGTTTTTGCAACAGAGTTTTACCTCGTCGGCCGTGAAGTTCGTACTGTTATCTGTGGTGATGCTGTGGGGGGCGCCATAACAGTGTACAACCTCGGATATAAAGTCTATCACCGGTCCGGATTTGGCCGTTTTAATAGGTTCGGCTTCTATCCATTTGGTGAATTTATCCACCATGACCAGCAAGTATTTCCTCTGGTGGGTTCCACCTTTAAGGGGTCCAACCATGTCGAGCCCCCAGACCACGAAGGGCCAAGTAATGGGGATTGTTTGGAGGGCGGTGGGTGGCATATGGCTTTGGTTTGCAAAAAGCTGGCAACCAATGCAGCGTTGGACTAAGTCCTGAGCGTCTGCCCGGGTCGTCGGCCAATAAAAACCTGTACGGAAGGCCTTGCTTACAAGGGCCCGAACTGCAGCGTGGTGGCCTCTGAGTCCGGCATGAATTTCAGCCAGAAGCTTCCGCCCTTATTCTTCGGAGATGCACCTTTGAAGGACTCCAGTGGTGCTTTTCTTATAAAGCTCTCCCTCATGGATCTTATAGGCTTTAGATCGCCGCACTATGCAGTGTGCCTCATTTTGGTCCTCGGGGAGTTCCTGCCTAGTTAGGTAGGCCAGGAATGGTTCTGTCCACAGGGCGATGACGACCATTATAACGTGGGCTGAAGATGTTATTTCGGTGGCAGAGCCTCCGATTATGTCAGAGTGTTCGGTATCGGGCATTGCGGTTGGGTCCGGGCTGTTATTGTTGGGTTCCCCTTCCCATACCACGGATGGCTTGAACAGCCTCTCCAAAAATATGTTGGGGGGGGACTGCATCGCGTTTTGCATCGATGCGTGCGAGGACATCTGCCGCCTGATTGTTTTCCTGGGCTACATGGTGAAATTCGAGCCCCTCGAACCAAGCTGACATTTTTAGGACGGCGTTGCGATAGGCCGCCATTTTCGGATCCTTGGCATCAAAGTCTCCATTTATTTGGGATATTGCGAGGTTCGAATCCCCCCGCACCTCTAGGTGTTGAATGCCCATGGATACTGCCATCCGGAGACCATGTAAAAGGGCCTCATATTCGGCTGCGTTGTTGGAGTCCGTATACATTACCTAGAGTACTTATTGAACTGTATCTCCGGTTGGGGACGTCAAAATGACGCCAGCCCCCAGACCAGCCAACATTTTGGAGCCGTCGAAGTGCATGATCCAGTTGGAATACGCACCGTACTGTTTAGGGAGTTCAGCTTCCGTCCATTCGGCGACGAAGTCGGCCAGTACTTGCGACTTAGTGGCTCGCCGCGTCTTGTAAGTTATGTCGAACGGGAGGAGCTCAATGGCCCATTTGGCAATCCGGCCCTTGGAGTCGTGGTTGTTTATAATATCATTAAGTGGCACTTCCGAGGCTACTATTATCGAACACTCTTGAAAGTAGTGTCGCCGTTTATGGGATTCCATGAATACCGCGTATGCTATCTTTTGATAATGCGGGTACCGTGACTTGCATGGAGTAAGAATAGTGGATACATAGTAGACCGGCTTTTGAAGGGGGAATTTATGTCCATCTGTTTCTCGTTCAACGATGAGCACTGCGCTCACAACTTGATGGGTTGCCGCAATGTATAACAACATTGGTTCGCCAATGTTTGGCGCGGCCAGGACTGGGTTGGTTGCTAATATGGCTTTTATTTCTTCCAATCCGGCCGTGGCGGCATCCGTCCACTCGAAGTGTTCGGTGCGCCGTAAGAGGCAATAAAGGGGTAATGCCTTTTCTCCCAGGAAGGAGATAAAGCGGCTTAGAGCCACCATTCATCTGGTTAATTTCTGGATTTGTTTGAGGTCTGTTGGGATATCCAACTGTGACAGAGCTTGGATCTTGGCCAGATTTGCTTCAATTCCTCTGTCGGATACAATGAAGCCTAGGAGTTTTCCTGCAGGCACGCCGAAAACGCATTTTTCTGGGTTGAGCTTGATGTCATATGTTCGAAGGTTATCGAATGTGAGTCTCAAGTCGTCTACTAGAGAGTCGACATGCTTGGTTTTGACAACCAGATCATCTACGTATGCCTCCACTGTTTTGCCGATCTGGTTTGCCAGACATGTCTAAATCATGCGCTGATATGTTGCGCTGGCGTTTTTGAGCCCAAAGTGCATTGTGTTGAAGCAGAAGGGGCCGTATGGTGTGATGAATGCTGTTGCGGCTTGGTCGGGCTCCACCATATTAATTTGGTGGTAGCCGGAGTATGCGTCGAGGAAACACAATGAGTCGTGTCCTGCGGTAGCATCGATAATTTGATCAATGCGGTTGAGGGGGAAGGGATCCTTTGGGCAGGCCTTGTTGAGGTCCTTGAAATCGACGCACATGCGCCAGGATTTATCCTTCTTTGGTACCATCACCAGGTTTGCTAGCCAGTCCGGGTGTTTTATTTCTCTAATGAATCCGGCCTCCAATAAGTTGGCTAGTTCCTCTCCCATAGGTTGTCTCTTAGGTTCAGAGAAACGCCGAAGAGCCTGCTTGACTGGCTTGAATCCTTTTAGGATATTAAGGCTATGCTCGGCCAGCCTGCGTGGGATTCCTGGCATATCTGAGGGATGCAAGGCGAATATGTCCCAATTCTCGCGCAGGAAATCATGGACTTGGATTTTGACTGTTTCATCCGCTGGTTTAAAGGAGGTAGACTTGGATCTCTTATCAAGTATCACGTCGTCCCTATCCACCGTGGAGTGCAATGCAGTCAGTTCCTCGGCCGCGAGGACTTTGGATAATGCCTCGAGGGCCAATGCGGCTGTCTTGTTTTCGGCGTGGAGTGCTGTGTTTGGATCGCTAGCGAGAGTGATGATTCTGTTGAGCCCAGGCATTTTGAGCTTCATGTACCTGTAATGGGGTATGGCTTGGAAGATTGTGAACGACTCCCGCCCTAGAAGGGCGTGGTATCCGCTATTGAACAGGGCCACTTGGAACGTAATCTCTTCGGACCTGTAATTCTCCGGCATGCCGAACACCACATCTAGTGTGATTTTGCCTGTACAGCGCGCTTCTCGACGGGGGATTATTCCTCTAAAGGTTGTGCTGCTTCGCTCGATGCGGTTCCAGTCTATTTCAATTTTTTGAAGGGTTTCCTCATAGATGAGGTTTAATCCGCTGCCGCCATCCATGAGCACCTTGGTGAGTCAAAAGCCGTCCACAATTGGACTGAGGACCAATGCAGCTGGTGCTCGGGCTGTTCGGAACTTAGGTTCATCACTGGCATTGAAGGTAATAGCCGTGTCACTCCATGGATTTATTGTTGCCACATGGTAGATTTCGGCAAGGCTGCGGAGTGTTCTCTTTCGCCTATTATTTGATGCGAAGGTCTCAAAGACTAATAATACAGTATTGTTATCCCTGGGATGGTGCTCTGTGGCCTCTGGGATGAGAAGATCCTCGCCACTTTTGGCTACCTGCCGAAGTATCCAACATGCTCTAAGTCTATGTGTTGGTGTGGCGCCTTCTGTACTATGAATTTTGCAGGGTCCGTTGAGCCATCCCTCCAGTACGGTTCCATGCCCTGTAGAGGGTTTTTAGTTTTTGGTAGTTGACCTGGGTGTATTGTGATAGTGCACCCTTTTATTTCGTACTGGGTTTGTATTCAGGGCCGGATTATCCCAAAAGTTTGTTTCGGTTTTCCAGGCACTTTCCATCGCATAGTACTTTCGTACTATGGACGCCAAGTCAGCGAAGCGTGTTATCTCACGGCAATTTATGGCGTTAAGGATTCCCTTGTCCGTGCAATTATTGCAGAAAAATAGGATTGCGTCTTCCTCGCGACAGTCCTTAACCTTGTTCATCGCAAGGAGGAATCTGGCCCAATAGTGATGTACTGTTTCCTGGGGCTCTTGCCTGATGTGGGAAAGATCGCTTATGTTTGGGTGGGTGTGTGGACTTGAATCCGAACCCTTACCCGATCTGGGATCCTGGGGCTGAGGAGTTTCCAATTATGGATGTTCCGGTTCCGGGGTGTTACCCGATAATCCTGGCCTGCTTCCTGACTCTAAGTTCAGGGCTTAGATGTTGTCCTCCCGCGAACGGGCACCGGCTCGGAGAGCTCGGGAATCCGGACATAGTTGGTCCTCAAGGTAGAGGAAAGGTCGCTGCATTGTTCCTCCACCACTGCAATATGATGGGTGACCGGTGGAGAGTTAATCTCCCTTTGATCGGGTTTAAGCCCAATCCGATCATAGTCTGTAGCGACTCCCAAGGCAGCGATGCGATCCAAGAGCTCGTTTAAGGAAGTGAGCTCCATTGGATCCATCTGTTCGGCGAGTGCCGATTTGACGTGGAGGCTATTTTCGATGACCCGAGAAGTCATCGTCGGCACGGCGGCCGAACAGACGGTCATGATGAAACCGCCTCGCCAGAGAGTTTGGCCGACAGCCAAAGCTCCCCCAATAGTAGTACCGTATTTAAAGGCGAGACGAGACATCCTTCCTTCTCGTGATGGCACAGTGGAACTCTCAATGAAAGCACCAATGTCAATGTCAAAACCGGCGGATCTCTGGTAGGGGGTCCCGAACTGTGCATCTAGGCGGATGGTAACAGGAGACAAGGGACACGATGTTTTTACCCAGGTTCGGCCCTCTCGATGGAGGTAAAACCCTACTCCTGCTTGATTAGTATTGATGATATGGGTAGTACAAGAGTAGATCTACCACGAGATCAGAGAGGCTAAACCCTAGAAGCTAGCCTATGGTATGATTGTTGTTATTGTGTCATATGGACTAAACCCTCCGGTTTATATAGACACTGGTGGGGCTAGGGTTACACAGAGTCGGTTAAAAGGAAGGAGATCTACATATCCGTATTGCCAAGCTTGCCTTACACGCCAAGGAGAGTCCCATCCGGACACGTGACGAAGTCTTCAATCTTGTATCTTCATAGTCCAACAGTCCAGCCAAAGGTTATAGTCCGGCTGTCAGGATACCCCCTAATCCAGGACTCCCTCACCCCTCAAACGGGGCGATAAGCTCCGCAAGATTCTCAGGAACTCGTCACCTCACGACCCAGCCCTAAGATGGCTCTGACTAAGGTAAACCACATCGGGGAGCTCACCCCATCTTCATGAACTCACGAGGACGCATACCCACGTCGCATAGGAAAGTAAAAACTGCAATTTGCTAACATGAGGGGCTCCCCGTCTCGAAATGCCCTTACAAGTCTTCCAAGGGCCACGCCCGAGTTTTGCGTGCAGGATGAAACAACAGGAGAACATGGGATCAGCCAGAGATATCACTCTCTACATCACCCGCGGACGCATCACTCGCGTCGCCGTCATCTTCGTCGGTATCGTCGCCGCTGACGGCGATGCCCCCATCTTCGTCGTTGACCATGTCACCTTCGTCTACGACGACCACTACCGTGTCATCCTCCGAGGTGAAGGCCGTGACCAACGCGTCGAGATGGCCCTCTACCCAACGCGCCAGGTCACCCCGGACGGCCGTGGGTACGGGGGCAATGGCGGCATCGAAGTCGAAGTTGGGGTCGGCATTCAGAATGTGGCTGAAGACATGGGAGAAGGCGCGTTGAAGCAGGCCACGAACCCTCTCCTCCACAAGCTGTCGAGCTCTGGCCGATTGAGCCCCCAGGCGCGTCACCACCTCGGTGAAGAAGGTCAGGTGGCTGGCATAGTCATTCGAGTGAGGGGCCAGGGCGTTCTCATCGCAGTTGTAACCCAGGGCGGTGGTGGCCTTGTTCCGAAGGTCTTGAAGCATAGGAGCATGCTCGCGCTCCAGTGTTCAGTGTTGGAGCACTTCCTCCCTGTTTTGCCATGCGACGGCCTCGGCGTTGTTGTCGGTGTCAAAACTGGCGGATCTCGGGTAGGGGGTCCCGAACTGTGCGTCTAAGGCGGATGGTAACAGGAGGCAGGGGGCACGATGTTTTACCCAGGTTCGGGCCCTCTTGATGGAGGTAAAACCCTACGTCCTGCTTGATTATTCTTGATAATATGAGTAGTACAAGAGTTGATCTACCACGAGATCAGATAGGCTAAACCCTAGAAGCTAGCCTATGGTATGATTGTATGTTGTCCTACGGACTAAAACCCTCTGGTTTATATAGACACCGGAGGAGGCTAGGGTTACACAAGGTCGGTTACAAAGGAGGATGTATGCATCTTCATAGTCCAACAGTCCTGCCAAAGGATATAGTCCGGCTGTCCGTAGACCCCCAAATCCAGGACACCCTCGGTCTTCAACTCATTTCCAGAGGGAAAGCAACTCGGCGCGGGCAGAGGCCAAGTGCGCCTGCGCTGTAACTAGGGCGGCGGCTATGGCCTCCGCACGCCTCTCGGCCTCGTCCAACCTGGGCCTGAGGGTGGCGGCCGTGCCTGCACCCTCCAGACCGGCGAGCTTCAGCTTCAAGTCATACCTACCCTCCAGATCTGCGCGAACCTCGGCCACCCGGCGATTGATGTCCTCCTCGACTCTGGCTTCGCGGGCCCCGACGACATCTTCTGCTTGAGCGACTTGAGGCTCCCTCATCTCCAGTCGCTCGAGCTCGAGGCTGCGCTCCACGGCTTACAAGGCCAGCGTCTCCTCGCGCTGCCGGACCTCCTCTTCCTCCACGGGCGTCCCCCTCAGCGATGCAAGAGCAGCCTCACGCGCCTCCACCTGCTGCTCAAGCGACACGCTCCAGGCCTGAAGCCCCCACGCGCGCTCCTCCGCAGCCTCGCGGCGGTGATCGGCCTCATGAGCTTCTTCCAAAGCTCGCGAGCGAGCCTCATTGGCAATCTTGAGGGACGCCTCGGCCTTCGCGTTCTCAGGGTCGCTCTGATAGCGACCAAGGTTGATGGCTACCCGTAGCTTGCGCCGCTCCTCAACCAACCATACGCCTTCAGCCTCAAGACGCGAGTCGATACCAGCAAGCTCTTCACCGAGGCGGCTCATCATGCCCATCGCCTCCTGGAAGAACTCGTGAAGGACTATGCTACGCCTGCGCTCGAGCTCGAACGCTCGACCTGCTTCGTCCTCCACCTCGGGGGCTGCGGGTGGAGCATCAAGTGGCGCGCCACCTCCCGGTAGGGGGCTGGGGGCTGGCGCTGTGCCTGACGTCAGCCCCTCCTCGCGAGGAGCCCAAGCCAATCGAGGCTCACTGCCTGAAGAGGAACCGAAGACCGAGGTCAGCCAGCGACTGTTCATGAGCAGAGGAGGAGTCTTGGGCACACCCACCAAGCTCCACGCCAGACCGTGGGCGAGGGGCGGCCAAACCGCAGACTCAGCACATCCCGAAGGCGAGGACGCTCCTCCGACCGACCCTACTCCAGGGGCGGCAAGCAGGCCAGGAACGCTCAATGCCGACGGGGGAGTTAATGAAGGAGGAGGCTGTCACGACCGGTTTTCCAATAAAAATTTTTATTGAGAAACCAATCTTTTGAGTCCAGTATGGGAAAAATTCTCCTTACCGGTAGACAAATTCTTGATACAATAAGCCAGTAGCATAAAATATATTACAGGGTCGAACTACGGTTGCTCAACCAAATTATTACAAGCATGCCAATAATTATACATAATGGCGGACATGACACAGTGGTGTGGAGGCATACTACTGACTCGAGGATAGGGCGGTGGTGGAAAAACACAGCGGGGAGTGAGATACATGACTCTAAAACCGGCATCTCATCGAGGGTCGAGGTGAGGCTCGATTAATTTATTTGGTAGCGGAAGCGGATATAATACAGTGACCAAATCCAGGGTCGTACGAGACTGACTGGGATTCCTCTAGGCGTCGGACTCGCTATCAAAATCTTCATCCATGAGATCGCCTTCATCAGCATCTGGCCAAATCAACAAGCCAGTGAGTACTTTGAAAGTACTCGCAAGACAGTTCGGACGTAAGATATAACAAATGCATGCATGAATGCGTCACGATTAATTCACCAATGTACATTCAAAGATTAGCAAAAAGAAGTAAGTAAAAGGGAAACGGCGGTAGTCCGCCTGAAATCCCAACAAAACATAAATGAAAACCGATCGGGTGTCTGAAGCGACGCCTCGAAAGGTGAACAAATAAATATAAGGAAATGATGCCACAGTCGGGCGTCAGAGCGACGCCACAAAAAGGGCTTTAAAAGAAATGCCACAGTCGGGCGTCTGAGCGACGCCACATAAAGGGCTTTAAAAGAAATGCCACAGTCGGGAGTCTGAGCGACGCCACATAAAGGGCTTTAAAAGAAATGCCACAGTCGGACGTCGGGGCGACATCACGGAAAGGGCTTTAAAAGAAATGCCACAGTCGGGCGTCTTAGCGACACCACATAAAGGGCTTTTATTCACAAGAAAGTAATGCTCATAATAAATATTCAATTCATGAGAATAAACGGGTTAGTCCATCCACAGGAATAATCATTTAACCGGACTTAGCACTCATGCGATTCACCGGAGTCTCTGTCATCAAAACTGGCACTTGTCAGGATAAGATAATACTGAACTTGGACATGGAATAGATGATTCAAGGAATATATGACTCTGCAGAGTTTGTACAAAAATTTCCCACAGCCAATGGATTTCCGTAGTCACGAAGGACTAGTTCCGTTTACGGTTTTTCGGAAGAAAACACAGCTAACCAGTACACACCCATCCTACCTCTCGATGCTAGGAATCACCCTAGACATCGTCCAAGAAAAACTTTTGAGACGGGGAGATCACAATCTCGAATAGCATGGGATCAAATTTATATACGCGCGCTCTAAAGGGTGCCCCCCTCTCGGTCCCAACCGGAAACACCCATGCCCCCTGACCAGATGACTGGCTTTAATCCAGGGCCATGGAACCATCATCCCGGCCTCTCCTTTTGGTGTGAACCAGCAAAGCGGTTTGCAACTTACTAAGCCATATTCCTTGCGGAAAACATGTGGTAGTACAGGGAAGGAAATGGGAGGAACTGGACCGATACGGTTTGACACTGTAGTCATACAGCCTGGCATAAGACTGGCATGCTACAACACTGCCATCTTACCCATCCTCATGCCAACACATGGCCATTCGTACTCACATCCATCCACTTATGGATCATCGAACTCACTTACCTCAACAATGCATGGAAATGATGTTCATCGGTATGCTCAACAACATGCCATGAGACTAACTAAATGCAAAACATGCCAAGACACTCATCATATCAAAAGTTCAAACATGCTTTCCTGGTTCAGAGTAGTCGGAGCCTAGCTCGGTGAAGTTTGCGGTCCCGTCACCTCCTTCGGTATCTACAGTATAAGAAAATATATGCGCTATCGTAAATACCAAGAGGTGCACAAAAAGTATTCCAAATATTTTTCAAATAAATCTGATAAAAAACTAGACAAAATTTTAAAGAGGACAGAAAAAGAATCAATCAAAAATACTTTTCTGTTTAAAAGTTATAAGGGCTTTAGTCCAGGGACTCATCTGTAATGAAACAGAAGGTTTCCAGGGGCTAGCTCATAAAAACAGAAAGCGCTTCGGTAGCGACTACGCCAGCCCAGAGGGAAAGCGCATACGGCAGAAGACGTTTTCAGAAAACGCTTCGCTTAGACAGGACAGAGAGGCTGACAGGCGGGTCCCGCCCGTCAGGTTTGAATGTTCAAACGGGGCGGCAGACTTCGCCGGTGCCCGAGAGCCGCAGTGGTCGCCGGCGGCGATCCATGGTGAGGCAGGGGGATCGGAGGGTACCTCCGTGTTCAGGGTGCCCTTCCGCGTTGGTTGGTGGTGGTGGTGGCGGTCGGCGAGCACCACGTCGACGGCGAGCCTCGCTCCGGCGGACGGCGGCTCGGGTGGTCGTGGGACTCGTCGGAGAGAGCTGCGGAGATCGAATTGAGGAGGGGGTTAGACTTCTGGTAGCTAGAGGGGGTAGCTGACGGGGTTTGAGCGCCAGAGACGGCCTCACTAGAGCGAATCGAGGTGGAGGCCGAGGCGGAACGGGGCGGCCGGAGTCGGGGGAGGAGACCTCCTCGAGGCTCCTCCAGTGGCCTGGCGGGGTGTTTGTGGGGTGCAGAGGGAGTATGTGCTCGAGAGCGAGTTCGGGAGCCCCTTTTATAGGCGGTCCGAGGCGGTGGCCGAGAACGGGGTTCTCCGGCGAAGCTTACGTCGGCGCAGGGCATTGGTCGGGAAGGTTTAGGGGTCGAGCGCCGTCGTGGGGGTCCACTGGGTCCGTTTTGGTGCTAAACTAGCCAGGGTTTGGGTGTTTAGGGGGAGCTCGACGGAACGGGGCGGCGCGGGCCCGTCGGCGGCAGGGAGCGTGCCCAGTGCTTGCCGGGCCACGGCGACGGTGCAACGGGGTGTGCTGGCGTGCATGAGGCCACGCGGAGCGCCAGGGAGCGTTGGGCGGCGCCGAACGGCGTTGAGCCGCCGTTCTGCTTCCTGTCGGTTGCTACGGGGGTTCGGCCGCCTCAAGACACGCCGGCGCAGGCGGTCCAGGGCGCCGCCGACGCCGGGAAGGCGCGAAGCGCACGTGTGGTGCTCCAGACAGGAGGAAGATGCGGTGAGGAACGTGCCAAGGGCACTGTCCACGCGCGATTGAAACTGACGAACGAAAACGACACTGAACTCTGAATTTCCTGAATATGAACAGCAACAGTGCATGCAAGGTGTTCGACGGAATGAATTTGGCCTCTGGGGATTTTTTCTTGAGCTGATTTTTGGTGGAGTGGCTACTCATTGCTCCAGTAGGCTGCCTGAATTTTGGTGGAATTTTTGGAGAAGTGTAGATATGAATTTCACGAAATTTGGCAAATCTGGTCCAAACTTGCAGAGACTGAATTTTGAAAAATTTGAAAAGAGGAGGAGTGGATCAAGATGGTTCTGGGTTGTGGGTACAAAGGACTATCCAGGAGAGTTGGTTTGAGGTCGAAACTCAAATGAAAAAGGGTACTTGCTTTGAAAATCTCTCAGGCTCCAAATAATTTTCAGAAATGATTTGAGGGGAAAAATAATTAGAATAAAATCCAAAACTTGCTTGGATTAGTTGGGACAGAGAACTTAGGTTGATTACAAGGGGGAGGGGAGGTTTTGGAGGGGTTTTACCACATGGGCAAAATACAAAGTCATGGGTGGTTTCCAAGATATGAAAATCCCAAATTTTCATAGAGTTTCTTTTTAAAAGAAAAAGATTAAATTCCCAAAATAATTTGAGAGGGAACCAACAGAGAAGAAGTTTCAAAAGATCAAGCACCATAGTTTGAAGAAAAAAAATCCTTGCCAATGAAAAGGAAGTTTTTAAGAGGAAGGATTTCTGGAAAAGACATTTTAAATGCCCTCTAAAATAAAAATCCAACAAAGTTTTTGATGAAAACCAATTAAAATTTTTGGAGTGTCACAACACCTACCCCCTTAGGAAAAATCTCGTCCCCGAGATTTCAGTTGTTCCTCAAATAAGTATGGATGTTCTGTCCGAAGAAAATCCTCTCTTTCCCAAGTTGCTTCACTGTCGGTGTGATTGCTCCACTGAACTCTGAAGAATTTGATGGCCTTCTGTCGGGTCCTCCTTTCAGACTCCTCTAATATTTTTACAGGGCGTTCCCGATATGTGAGGTCTAGCTGCACGTCAATGTTCTCATGGGATACTTGCTTCTCTGGTTTGCTTACGCACTTCCGTAATTGAGAGACGTGGAACACGTCGTGAATGTCGGACAAGTCTTCGGGTAATTCTAACTGGTAGGCTACAGTGCCTCTTCGTGCCACTATGCAGAATGGTCCAATGAATCTTGGTGCTAACTTCCCTTTAATCTTAAACCGTTGCAGTCCCCTCATAGGTGATACTCGTAGGTACACAAATTCACCGGGTTCAAAATTGACCCTACGATGTTTCTGATCGTAATAACTCTTCTGTCGGCTTTGAGCGGTCTTGAGTCGGTCCCTGATTAGCTTGACTTTTTCCTCGGCTTCTTTGAGCATGTCTGGGCCGTAGATACGGCTGTGTCCGGTCTCTGACAAATTTAGCGAGGTACGACATCTCCGTCCGTATAGGGCTTCAAAAGGTGCCATTTGCAGGCTGGCCTGGTAGCTGTTGTTGTACGCGAACTCGGCGTATGGCAGGCTTTCTTCCCAACTGGTTCCATATGTGAGGACACATGCTCTCAGCATGTCTTCTAAAATTTGGTTTACGCGTTCAGTCTGTCCATCAGTCTGGGGATGGTAGGCTGTGCTGAAGGCCAATTGAGTTCCCAGAGCCTGTTGTAAATGATCCCAGAATTTCGAGACAAATTGAGTGCCTCTGTCGGTTAATATAGTCTTCGGGACTCCATGCAGACAAACTATACGGGAGAGATAAATCCTGGCAAGCTTCTGAGTGTTGTAGGTTGTCTTCACTGGAATAAAATGTGCCACCTTGGTTAATCTATCGGTGATGACCCATATGGCATCATTCCCGTGTCGTGACCGAGGTAGTCCGACAATAAAATCCATCCCTATTTCATCCCATTTCCACTCCGGTATTTTGTTTGGTTGCAGTAGTCCGGCTGGTTTTTGATGCTCAACTTTTATGCGTTGACAAGAATCGCAACACGCAACGAATGTGGCTATGTCCCTCTTCATACCGTGCCACCAAAATCTTTCCTGAATATCCTTATACATTTTGGTTCCTCCAGGGTGGATTGAATAGGGAGTGGTGTGTGCTTCAGCTAGGATTTGCTGTTTGAGGTCTTCTATGTTTGGCACGCAGAGTCTGTCCCCGTATCGTAATATTCCATCTTCGCCTATGACAAACTCCGAGGCCTTGCCCATACTCACCTTTCTTTTAATTCCTTCAATGCTGGGGTGACCAGGCTGAGCTTCTTTAATTCTCTCCACAAGGTCGGGCTTTATTTCCAAGTTTGATATGGTGCCTTCCGCGATTATTAACAAGTTGAGTTTGGCAAATTCTTGTTGGAATTCAGGTCTCAAGCTTTGCAGACTATTTTCGTCGGAGCTGGGGTTCCGACTAAGAGCATCGGCCACTACATTTGCTTTCCCCGGATGATAGTGGATACCAACATCATAATCCTTTACCAATTCCAACCAGCGTCGCTGCCGTAAGTTTAGTTCTGGCTGTGTGAAAATATATTTGAGACTTTTATGGTCCGTGTATATTTCACATCGATTCCCAAGTAAGAAATGCCTCCATTCCTTAAGTGCATGAATGACTGCTGCCATTTCTAAGTCATGAGTGGGATAATTTTCCTCATGCTTGCGGAGTTGTCGTGAAGCGTATGCGACAACCTTGCCTTCTTGCATCAACACGCACCCGAGACCTTTTCGGGATGCGTCACAATACACCTCAAAGTTTTTGTGTATGTATGGCACAATTAATACCGGTGCTGTGGTTAATTTCCGTTTTAACTCTTGGAAACTTTCTTCGCAGGCTTCTGTCCATTCAAACTTCTTGTCCTTCTTGAGCAACTGCGTCATTGGCTTGGCTAGGGTGGAGAATCCTTCAATAAATCTGCGGTAATATCCTGCCATTCCCAAGAAACTTCATACGTCCATTACGCTGGCTGGTGCCTTCCAGTCAAGTATGGCCCTGACTTTCTCCGGGTCCACTGCGATGCCGTCTTGGGTCAGCACGTGACCTAGAAAGCCTACTTGTCTTAGCCAAAATTCGCACTTACTGAACTTGGCATACAATTTATGTTTCCTGAGTTCTCCTAGCACAATCCTGAGATGTTCCGCGTGCTCTTCTGGTGTTTTGGAGTATATCAGAATATCATCGATAAATACCACAATGAACTTGTCCATAAACTTCATAAATACTTTGTTCATGAGGTGAACAAAATATGCGGGGGCGTTTGTTAATCCAAAAGGCATAACTGTGAACTCATATAGTCCATATCTGGAGGTGAAGGCTGTTTTGGGGATATCTTCTGTTCGCACTTTT